>NW_027114362.1:360517-381850 GCF_000696795.3 Halyomorpha halys | reverse complement strand
GTCAAAATGTTTCAACTTTAAGTTTAGGATAATGTACTATTGCAATTTCTATATTATTTTCCCATATTAAAAAAACAAAACAGGAAATAAGTCTTTTTTTTTTCTTTTTTTCGGCGAAGACTCTCATTGGATCCATGGTTGGGGGTCAGGTTTTTCATTTTGTGGAGCCACCACTCAAGGAAATAAGTTTTGGATCGAAAAATTCTTCATTCCGAACAATGAGCTTATCCATTAAAATGATAATAAGCGTATATTTTTTTTTTACAAGAGTATCAAACAATAAAACGTATCTTTTGCTTTACATCGGCAAACTTAATTTTACCAGAAATTCCTACAACTCAGGCAAAGTGTACTTCACTTCCTTGGGTTGGAACGGACAGTTGGACAAGTAGATAAGAAAGCTTTTTTTTTTCTTTTTTATACCCCTCCCTCGCCATTTCTGGCATATGTTTTTTTTTTTACGAGGGTCGGTGGAAATCTTCAAAAGACACGGATAGGCCCGTATTTATCCGTGTGTGGGATTTTTACCCACTAAAACCACCACCCTACAGCTGTTTATCACCCTCCACGGGACCGCCGTTAGGCATTACATCATGGGGGTGAGTGGCTGAGTGTCACCTCATTGATTTAGGCTATCTCCTGGTTCACCTATCATTCTCCTCATGTCTTAACTTCTGCATCACCTATCCAGCAAATCGTTGGTATCAAATCCAATAATCTTGGTTAAGCAGTATAATATTGACGATATTATCTGCTGTCGGGTCTGAGCCGTAAACGCGTCGGAACTCTCTTCCTTCTTCGTGAAAGCGGTGACAGAAGAAGAAAACATGTTCTGCACTCTCTTCCATTCCTGGACACAATGGACATTCTCCAGTCTCATCGAGCTTAAACCTATACTGGTAGGCTCGGAAGCAACCATGCCCTGTGATAAACTGGGTGATATAATAATCTACCTCCCCGTGGTTCCTATTCACCCAGGCCTCGATGTTGGGCACAAGGCTGTGCGGCTGTGCGTCAATCTTCCACTGAATGCCATTTTCTTAGAGTCTCCTTTCTTAATACGTCTCTTGGCATGTAGTCAGCACTATTATAAGAGCGGCTCCTCTCATCTGCGATCAGCTCAATCGATGGCATCCTGGCCACCACGCAAGCAGCTTCGTTTGAGACTGTACGAAACGCGCTGATCACTCTTAGCGCACACCTACGATACACCGACACTATCGGGCTTCTGTAGGCCGCCTCAGTACCTAACGCATCCTTCCATATCGCAGCTGCGTAGAGCAGAATGGATGGGACCACATAGAATATCAACAACCTACGGCTGTTCCTGGGTCGGCCTATGTTGGGCATTAAACGTGACAGTGCAGTGGTTACTCTAGCCGCCTTATCACTCACCTGCTGAATATGCTCTCTAAACCGGAGTCTATCATCGATCCTTACCCCGAGGTAAGTCAAAGAAGGTTTGGACTGGATATATGGGTGGAGAATATATGGATGGCATATGGGGTGCGGGAGCAGTAGGGTAGTGCACTGGGGTTTGCGCATGCCACTGCTCCCAAAGATCACCAGATTTTTTTTTTTATTCTTTTATTAATTATTTAATTATTAAATTTTTTACTGTAGTGCAGCCCAACGCTAGATTTATACCCCTTACTGATAGGGCTGCACCTTGTCCACTGCATCCGTTCTGTAGGTCCTGGTGGGTATCCGTCTGGGTGCCTCCTGCAGTTACCAGGCTGATCCAGCCCTCCTGGTCTCAGTCTGGCTCAGTGGGGCACCCCCTGGGGGAAAACCCTCCGTGTCCTGTTAAAATCTGTGAGACCCAATAGTCAGTGAGGACCCACTTAGCCTTCAATCTAGAAAGGACGGTAGGGAAGAATTTTCTCAAAGTAGCGCCCTTCTGGCGTGCTACCCACCGTCCATTCCACTCCTGCATTGAGTCCTCCCGCAGCATTTCCTTCCATAGGTTTGGAGTCTCACCGATCCTCTCTCGGAGCTCCTCCGGTAGCGCTTCTAGTCCCTCCCTCTTTACTTCATACTTAAGGACATCCTCCTTGAGGATGATGTCCAGGGGCATCGCTCCGGCCAGCACCTGCACCGCTTTATGTGACACCGTTCTGTATGTCTTCATGACCCTCAGCAAAGCCAAGAGTAGATAAGAAAGCTAATAAATCAATCGTATTGTTGCATATGTAATCTATAGATTTCAGTTATCTATATGGCATTTTTGATTATCGTACATTATACTATTAACTCATAATATTCAACTAAATTTTAATTTGGTCATTATTTTAGGTATGTATTCATACTGAAGTATATTGATATTTCGTTAGTTTTAAATATAAATGAAACTTTTATAATAAGTTAAAGTTGTTTGTGATGTACTGGAAAAGATAAATATGAGACTATTGAGAGATCAAAACAGAAAAAGGGAAAAACAAAAATAATGCTTTAACGATGTAATATATAGTTTAGCTACAATATGATGTTTATTATTATTATTATTATTATTATGATATTTAGGTATAATGAAGATAAAACAAATAATATGGTGCGCAAGTAGGTGGTGCGTTGCGTGTCCAAACTTTTGAGGTGAACTCCTTTGACGTACTTTCATTAAAAACTTGAATTCGAATTTTCACATGATCAAAATACTCATCCTCACTATATATTCCATACACAGTTATTTGAAAGCATTTAGACATTAAACAGTTATTTTAGTATTTGATCCTTTCATTTAAATTTTAAATTTGATTGCTTACATTTTCCAAGAACGAAATTGGCACACTGCACATTAATCTATCTTCAAAGATAATATAATAAGAAATATACTGTACTAGTACTTTACACTTTACTGTTACTGAAAAAAAAAATACATATCAATCATAAACTACTTTATTGTGGTTGCTAGTTTTTAAAATAGAATGTATTTTTTATTAATTAAGCCTTTTGAACGATCACCACAGTTTTATAATAAATAAATGAATGTTATGGTCAGGGGTTAAGTACTTCGTAAGGCAGTACTGTTACTAGACCAACGGATGCGGAAGGAGGTAATTTGGTCAGAATCACGCTCCATCAACATTTTTTACAACCCCAATTAAGGGTATTTTAAGAGGCTTGACTCACGGCTAGAGTAACAGAATAAATAATTATCTGCCACAGCCAGATTCGAACCAGGGTCCTTGGAGTTAGTAGCACAGCACCTTACCACTCAGCTATCCTAGTCCCCATAATAAAATTTATACAGTTTTATTCAGTATGTATATACTTCACCTTTCTGTAACGTTTCGGCCTTTTCTCTTGACCCTTTTCAAACATTTCTTTAACCCAGTTACAAAATAAACATAAATATATGTCAAATGTAAAACTCTTGAATGTATTGGTTATTTTTTTTTTCCATTTTTCTTTCTTGCCCCTTTTTTTTTTTAACTAAACTAATTTAGATCTCGTGGCTGCTCTATTTGCAGTATTTAATTTAATATACTAACAAAATTATTTGAAAAATTTATATTACTGTTAAAATTATATAAATCAATACTTTTTTTTATTCATGTTTGGAAAAAAGTTGTTATTTCTTAAACTGAATTAAATCAAATTTTAAATTATTTTATGATCAATTTCAAGAAAAACTATGTCAATAGAGAATTTGACGACATAGAAAAAATAAATTGAAATAATGTTTATATTATTGAAACCGAATCATATACGTTTTAATTAACATAGGTACAGGATTAATTTTAATTTTAGTTTCGAAAAACTAAGATCTTTAGTATAAGGAAGATGGTCCGGGTGTGGTCAAAGAACAATCGCAATGTTATTTATTATGATCAAACGTTTTGTCCCACGTTACAGGGCTTCATGAGGGCTAAAAAATATTTGATTATTGTTGTAAGTGACTTATCAGTCGCGAAAAATCTAAAACGATAAAATAAAAATTAATCTTTTTTTTTAGTCACTTCAAACGACTCACGACTAAAAATTTAGTATTTTTTTTTTTTCGTTATTCATGATTAATATTTCAGTTGTAGTTTCCGTAAATCTAGAATGAAACTTATATTTTGTTGCATTAATGACTCTAATTGATGTCAGTTAGTGTTAAAGTATTTACTGTGAATGAACATTATAATTTGTTTTTAATGCCGTGACTTGAAAAATTTGGCATTAACTTTTTTTTTTAATCAGGTCTTATACGACTACATGTGACTGTTAGTTGTCACGCATGCACAGATAGTTGATAGCACTACTCACTATCAACAAGATCCTGATAGTAGTGCCACGACTGCAAATGGCATAGTTTTCACGATGTTATATCACTATCACTGTACTTATCACCGTCGCTTAGAACCTTAGCTAAGGTGGTAATGTAATGTTGTTCGCGCTCCACACCCATCATATAAATGTCTAGGGATCCATGAAGTCGGTTAGTCTACTCAAGAAATGTATTCTACATGCATATCAAGTTGAGAAAAAACGTCTTAAGTGGAGACATTATGTCCCGAGTTTACATTGAGACAGATCTCAAGGATGTTGTAGTCTCTGGAGTCGCCTACGCTGTGCCAACATATTATTCTTCATTTATAATACAGTAACTGCATAGGCGAATAGTTTAATAAATTAAATGGGATATCTATATCAGACCGGGTTATTATTTACTACATTATAGACCATTGTTCAGTTCAATACAAAATAAAACACAAAATCGATTTCTGATTTAGTGCCAACTTCTACCGATCCAATCATAAAATGGATTACAACTATTGACATTTGAACTTATCCCCATGCAAGGAGGTAATGAAGTCCGACTACGCTTATTTTCTCTACATTTTTATAAGAGTGTTTGTTTTCAGTTAATATTTTCCTGTTGGATTGGATTGTTGTTCAGTTTGTTCAAATGTATGATTATCTAATTTTTATTTGCTGGTTAAAGAGTAGAGTTCTACTAAATATTTTTAGTGTTTAAATGCTCTTAGTGTATTTATTTTTTGTAGGATTGTCATATTTCTGATTTAACCTATTTGTAAAATTATATATTAATTAATTTATTGAATAATTAACAGACGTATCTATCTTCCACAATATGAAATATATATTAATCGCCAGCCTTAACAATATCTCTTCATAAATGAAATGCTCAAAATCGCCATTAAAACCAATCGCATATCAAATGATAGTCTAATTGTATGAAATTATTATAGTCTGATAGGACCAATATACACTGTTTGTTATTTTTCCAATTCTGAAAATTCTAATAGTTGGGGATCGAAATGTTTTACATTTCTGCTTTGCTTGAATAGTGGAACGTATGACAAAAAAAAAGTTTTGATTTAATTTAGAATTTCACGTATTCAAAAGATAGTAGCGTAAACCCCTATGCATAATAGCGTAGTAATAATGCATAATACATAATGCATATAGTACATAATGCATAATGCATAGTAGCGTAACCCCTTCTTTACTGAGGTCGTCCTACAAATTTTCCTAAAGCTATTAGATTTGTTATAAACTAACCCCAGCCTATAGTATAACATCTGAAATACCTCCAACACAAAATTAAAAAAAAAAATTTGTCAGATGCCCCACTGTCAAGCAAAGCAGTGATAGTTTTCATATCTTGAAGAAAAGATATCATTTCTCAAACGTTTACTTATTTTAAAAGATAACGGTCTCAATGACTCGGTTTTGTATTTATTTCAAATATTTTTTTGTTTATTTATTTGGTTCTGGTATACAGTAACTAACTGTTAGTTTAATATTTCAGAACTGTTACTAGACCGATGGTTGGGGAAGGAGGAGATTTAATCATGATCACACTCAACCGCCATATTTTTCACAATTAAGGCTACCTACTTTAAGACACTGGATGGGCTAGGAGGGCTCCCGAACCCACAGGGTTGACAAATCACTTTAGTAACAAAATAAATAGTTATCTGCTACAGGGTTCGTACCCAAGTCCTTGGAGTTAGTTGGACATTGCTTTACCCACTGAGCCATCCAGCTACCCTAATTAAAATTGAAATACAAAGTATTATATAAAATTGCAAGTCATGTATAAATACTACATTCACTTAATATTAAAATATTATATCTACAACAAATACACAACAAGTAAATACAAAATTAAATATTTAGCGTAGCTTAAAATTAAACACTTTAAATTTAAATTATATGTACTTTTTTTTTATAATATATAATGCTCCAATGAGATAGAGCAATGAGTGACCACGTTTCTATTTCTTGTCGAACGTACAGCTACTCCAACTTCTCCTGAAGGGTTCAACTCCTCAACGCAAATCAAATAGACGTTTGAAAGATGACTCATACAAATCTTCCTTTAAGATTAGCATCTTGAAATGATATAGATGTTCGAGACACGATAGTATGCACATGTAATCCCCAAAGTAGTATAAATAAAAAATGTTCAAATGTTTTCAAAAAAATGTTTCAAAAAAATAAGTTTCCATATTATTTAATACACAGCTGTATACCAGTTAAAAATGGTATTTATTTACTTTATGTCCTCCATAAAATGCACCAAACCATTACAACTATATCAGACTATCCATTGATAACCCCAAGGTACCCAAAAAGTAGCGGAAGTGGCCGATTCCCAAACCTTCATTTAAAAATAAATTGCTTGCTGCTTCTAAAGGGAATTATTCCATGTTTTCTTATTCACATTAATTTATAGCACAAGACAACCTAATTATTATTATTATCATATTAACCATTAAACAATTTTCTTATTCTTATTAATTTACAGCGCTAGACAACCTTATTATTATAGTCAGACTAACTATTAAACAATTTTCTTATTAAAAAATAAACTATTTCGCGTATAATTGCCCAAAAAGCATCCAAGACCCAAATACAGAAAGAAAGGAGGTGAGTACCCAAAAGTCAACATAACGTAATAGTAAAGGAGCAAGAAAAAGTTCTTATTTGAAAACAATCTAATGGAGAGACCATTCTAGAGAAACGGTCTAATCAAGTCCACTCAACAAATTCAGGAGAATTTTCGGACAGATATCCGAAGAGCAAATCAAGGTTTAAATGTCAAACCCCAAAATTATACTTATAGAAAAAAATAGGACCTTAATAGATATAGAAATATGTAATATATAATATTGTTATTTCTTAATGCACATACTAATACTAAATATCTAATACTGAAGATTGTCAGACAATAAAGGAAAATAGACCAAAAAGTACAAGGGACCGTGAGTAATGTCGGTAGTAAACATTACAGATATATTAAATATCGATATTTATAAGTTAGAAGAAGTAAACGGGGTGGGAACTGCAGCAGACAAATGTCGTGCATTATATTCTAATCTTCAACTAAAGGGGAAAAAAGCAAGCTTGTAGGTCCAGGCATTTCCTTTCTAGTAAGGTGGTTAATATTGTAAACTGATCTAATATAAAGAGTCGGGTACACTACTCGGGTACCTTCGGGTTATCAACCTACACTCTGGTCAAGGAAAAATGGTTTAGCACCTTTCTGGAGGACCTAAAGTAAATAATTACCTTATAAAATACATAGCATACACCCTCAAAAAGAAGACCTTCATTACCATTTTTCATATAATTTCTAACTGCCTCAGATGTACGTCAAAGCGTCTCAGAAGTGTGACTAAACTATTCTATAATTGGACTTGAAGCAACTGTTAGCTTTAAACCCTTATGACTCTTCATAGTGCAATATTAGGCATAACAAATTTTTGAAATCGAAGATTTAGTGTTATCATCACTTTCAAGATTCATCATTACAAGATGCTATAAAAAAGAGTACTTATCAGGTTTTGTTTTGTAAGTCTTTATCTTGCTATGACAACCATTTTTATTCAAGCTCTAAAAAGCGAAATTCATGTTTATAGCTTAATGCCGTACGTCTATGATTGTAAAATATATTTAACATAACCTGTAATGAAGGACTTATAATATCTGCATGATTACCCAAAAACAATAAGGTAAATGGAAGGAAGAAACCATCAGCGATTGCTTGTTAGAAGTGGATGGTAGGAGATGAGTCATCGCTGTTGGGCGTCTAAATCATAAGGGCTAGGACAGGTTAATGGTTCCTTAGTAATAGAACCTTTTTATTACCAGTTGTTAACCAGTGGAGAGGGAACACGCACACCCTTTAAAAATACCAACCACTTTCCTACATAAGACCACTTTACTCCTTCAGAAAGAATATTATTCTAGGTTTCAGGAACATATAAATCATTTCCTAATCAAAAGAAACTACTGAGCAATGATAATAATCATTGAAAGAGATTCAAAAAACCAAACATTAGTAGTTATTTATGTAAATAATTAAAATTCTTGTTTGTTTATCAATTATAATAAAAATATCCATTTAATCTCATGTTTATTTTTCTGGAAGATTATTGATTGACCGTGTGTATAGATGAATGGAATATGGTCCGGGTGCGGTAAAAAAAAAACTCAAATAGTAGATAATTATACTATTTTATTGAGCCTACGTTTCGCCCCACGTTGCAGGGCTTCGTCAGGGCTGTTTTGACGGCAGTCAAAAACAAAGTGACTTTTTTTACCGCACCTGGACCATATTCCATTCATGTTTATTTTTCTATTGCTCCACTCCTACGTTTCGGCCATTCCGGTCATTCTTAAGGATATTCTTATTCTGAATCCCACGCTACAATGTTGTCAACAAGTTATGTGTCAATCTGCCTTTATCATATTATGTTTTAGTCTATCAACCTACTGCTTATCTTATCACTCCCTTTATCAATGACATTTTTGATAAAGGGATGGATAAAAGAAAGTGTAAATCGAAAAATATTAGAAAGAGTAAATTAATTAGATAACAAATAGGTCGATAGGCTAAAATATAATTTGACAAAGAAAGATTAGCCTACAACGTTCTGACAACATTGTAGCTGTTATAATTATTAATTATATTGCAGTTGTTTTTACCGTAACTCAAGTAGTCGACATATCTTATGAACTGGTGGGAAATAAAATATTTCTTTAGTTTAAAATTTGTAGTTTAAACAAATAATTTATTAATATAAGTAGTCTGGAACCTTATTTACCATCTAATATCTTAGTATAATCCTTCTCCAGCCCCAACTATCCCTATAAATAATATAAAACAGTAGGGGCGTCGAGACCTTTTGGGATAATAGCCAGCTTTTATCAACAGCAATCAAGTTCTGAGCGTATGGGGCTCTCACTCGGTCTCCCTCAATTGGCTTTCTGTACCACTGAGGCGGCTGCCAGAGAAGCGCTGAGATCTCTTAGAGCTCTGCTTTGCCTACCACATGAGGAGGAAAACCTTGGCTCAGAGACTCCAAGGCCAAGTTCAGAGCTAAGCTTACGACAAAAACTGATTCCAACTTTAAAAACCTCTTGAAAATAATGAAACAACTAAACTCATGTCACTGTTCAAGAAATAATGAGCATAATATCGGTACATTAGACTCTGGTGGAAAATTATAGAAAATGAAGATATGCCCCTCAGCGAAAATTTATCATTTGTAGATTACGGAAAATAATCGATTCTTATAGTTTTAATTCTGAATAAATTAAATTTTGATTTTTACTAAACAGAGATGATTTTTATATAGAACTGATTTTAACTTCAGTTGTGTCGTATAGCGGTCTAAATGTAAACAAATACATTTTAAAAAGAATAAATTAAAACTTTGATTTTTTGAGGGAATTTTAATCAAAATAAAATTTGTCTAAATGGATAACGAAAAATAAATATGATCAGACAATTTATCTGATTGTGATAACTCTGACTTTAGCAACATTCCCCTTCCTACTGGAACGTGTTTCGTACCATTCACTGAAGATGAATAAAAAGGAGAATAATAACTTGGTGATTTCAATTATTTATTTAAACTTTGTTTGTTATTATTTCTACAGATATTGTCTAAAAATGCTGCATTTTGTTAATGGCGGTGCAAACAATTACTGGGCGTATAATTGTTAAGCAAAAAATCCTGAAAACATTTTTTTGTTTCCTTACTACATGTTGATAATAACAACTAATTTATATTGTTTAAATAAATACAATTTTATTCATTTTAGTCTCAAAACATATTTATTCAATTTATAAGTCCAAAGTTTCGGCCATTCTCTGGGACAATCTTAATAAAATTTTAGAACTAAATCATTTAAAAACACTTCATGCAGACTACTCTGCCCAGGTCAATTCAAAAAAATTACCCTAACTAGTCAATTTTCACAGTAACTTAAAAATTAAAATTGTTTATCGCAGTCATCTTCTTTTTTAAAAGTGTTGAGATAAATGTTTAACAAAGATGGTGACTGTGATAAATAATTTTAATTTTTAATTAATGTGAAAATTAACTTATTTAAGCAATATTAACCAGGGTCATCAAAGTTTTAAGATTATAAATAAACTAATTTATACGTTAGCATAGTTTTTTAATAATTAAATGTGAATTATGCATTATTTGAGTATGAAGATGAACTCGTTTCAATAAAGAATTGGAGTAAAACAGGGTTAAATTTGTTCTTGAAATAGTTTAATTCGTATAATGTATTTTTTCTGTAGTATCCTTTGAGTCTCTCTTATTACTTTCACATTATAACTTAACAAAGCTGAGTGAAAAAAAAAAAATCAAAACAGTGATTTATTTTTTCGTACTGTATTGGTGATTTGACACACTTTACTTTGGTTTTAGTATTAAAATATTTTTGATCTTTGTCTACAAATGACACCGAGCTTACGTCACAAATGAGCGTTGCCCAGGGAAACATTTTTCTTAATATTAGTCAATGTCATAGTTCTTAAAAAAGAAAAAATGCTTCAGAAGACGAAAGATAACCAAATGTTCAGCATTTTGTAGAAGCTGTAAAGAAATATTTTCAGCTATTGGAAGAAAAGCAGTTAAAGACTTATATAACAAGCAGCATTGTTGACCTTGGCGATAAACCGGCAAAATGGTTTTACTACCTCGTTAAATAAAAGGGCAGAGCTTTAGCCTGGCTGACGCTCTTTGGTCCTTCTTCAAGCACGTTCTCTGGATCGAAGGA
Organism: Halyomorpha halys; assembly: GCF_000696795.3. Lineage (NCBI taxonomy): Eukaryota > Metazoa > Arthropoda > Insecta > Hemiptera > Pentatomidae > Halyomorpha > Halyomorpha halys. The sequence goes on along the minus strand of NW_027114362.1, from coordinate 370,810 downwards.
GCACCGCTCTCAAGCTCCATTTCACTAAGTTTTTTTATACATTCCATACCAACAACATTTGATCACATAACAGATTATACAACAAATATTATCAAAATTATACAACATTAGGTATTATTTCAATATTATAATATAAGGACCTGGCAGTATTCAGCCAGCCGCCAACATTCCTTTTCCTTTTCTAAACATTATGCTAATGCTTTTTCGCTTTATCTGCATCAAATCAGGTATGGTATAAGTTCCTGATCCTAGATCGTGGGGAATTCTTGAGAAACAGTGTTCACTCTGAGTACACAACACTACACTAATTTAATGTAATTCTGTAAAACAATGTTCACAAAACTAATAAACATAACAGTTGATTTTTGTATATATATATTTTGTTTTAATCAAATGAACTGGAGGATTAGTCAATAATACAACTATATTTAGACGACGTTTTGCAACTCTTTTTTTAAGAACAAATAACTTCCTCAACTAATTACTAAAAAACTACATGTACATTGTTTAATTTAAGATTAATAACTATTACAATTAAAACATTACTTACGATAGTCTATTAGAGTTTTTTTTTACATTGCTGTGATAGAACTAGCTCGAGGTTGTGCCAGATCTGAATAGTAATGATATGGAGGTAGTGTGTGTTTACACCTGTTCAGTTCTGGCTTTTTTCTTACTTTTGATATTTCTTTTTTAAGTTTTATAATCATTTGAGGAGCCCAGACAAAAACCTATTATCATCCAATGCACCAAGTGTCAAAACTTATACAAAGGCCTATTGCCATCACCAGGCTAGGTGCGTGCAATGTGCTGGCTCTCACGCTACAGAAACCTGCCTGAAACCTCGGGATAAACCGGCAAAATGCGCTCTCTGTCAGAAAGATCACCCAGCAAGCTACAGAATACAGAATTTCTACAAAAATTTGCAGAAGGTGAGGTCACACTTCATAGCATCAAAAAGCTCGGAACAAACTCGTTCCCTGCCGCTGAAACTAAAAATTTGGAAATTTTTCCAAACTTGAAAAGCCAGCCTCGACGTCAGGCGCCTCAGACTTCTCAACCTAAGCCCCTGTCCTCTCATCCTCAACCTCAAGCTCCACGTCATTAAAATACTCCCTATCATCTACCCTTACGGGTAAAATTGCCGCCACCTCATCCACTCCCAGTTCCATATCGATCAGCTGCTCCAACCAACTCCTCATCCCAACCATTTAAATCCGAAACAGCTCCTCATACCCCAGCTCCGCATTTATCAAGACTAGCACAGCCCTCACTCCGTACATCTTGTCACACAAACTATCCATCCCAAGCTCCTAATCCATACCCTCATCACCAAAATCCAATGGATATAACTTCTATCCACACATCCTTCCTGAAAGATCTTCATGGTATCTTGAAACCTCTCATGAAATCAAACCTCTCATTAACCTTCTCACCAGAGTCCTATCTGAAATTCCGCTTAATTTCCAACGATGAAATTCAAAACTCCTAGCTGTCCTGTTATGGAATGCTAATGGCCTACTTAATCACCGTGATGAACTTGACTTATTCCTACATGATAAAAACATTGACATAGCCCTACTGACAGAAACTCACATCACACTAAGAACACACTTTTACATACGTGACTACACTTGTATCCTTATCCACAAATCCTTATCCCATTCCCTTATTCCTTCCAATCCAACTGATGCAATTCAATCAACCTCGGTTACCATTTCAACTCGCCCTTTCCATGTTACCTTTTCAGCTGTATACTTTCCTCCTGGTAATAACTTTTCTTATAATCTTCTTGATTCCTTATTCCGAACCCTCGGACCACGCTTCATTCTGCTCCCCGCTGGAGGAGACTATAATGCTAAGCACCAACGATGGGGATGCCGCACATCCAACTCTCGTGGTAACATCCTATCCCGTGTTTCCACCTCCAATACCTATTCCTGTCTCTCTCCCAAAAATCCCTCAAAAAGCGCCCTGCTTCCTTGATATATTTATCACCTTTCAGATTTCTCCCTCTCAAACTACTGTTGAATCCCTGGACGACCTATCATCAGATTATAGTCCAGTTCTCCTTTTTTTACACTAATGCTTTGTACCAAAGCCCTCCGCACCTTCATTGATAACAGGAAGAGTTGACTGAGACAAATTTAAATGTGAACTGGAAACTAAACTAGACTTAAACATTCGACTGAAGACAAAACAAGACATTGATGAAGCTATTGAAAAACTCACATCATCAATAAGTATAATTGACAACACATCGGCAAATAGGCTAATTAATAACAATAAACAAAATAACCTGCCACGGCATCTTCGTATCTTATTAAGGGAAAAACGACAAGCAAGATCGAAGTGGCATAGGACCAGATATCCAACTGACAAAACGTATTACGCCAAATTGACTAACAAACTAAAAATAGAAATCAGAAAATACAAAATTCAAAATTGAATTAACTTTACTGAAAATCTTACAACTACTGACTAATCATTATGGAGGGCCATTAAAAAACTGCTGAATTTCAAAGATTTTAACCACCCACTTCTCACCGAATCCCAAAACTGGACCAGAACTGACGCAGAAAAATCACAAACATTCGGATAGCACCTCTCTAAAACCTTTATTTCACATCCTGATATCCTTAACCCAATTCATCGTGGATGTATTGAAGCAGAACTAAATATTCTTCTCCAAATGACCCTTCCACCTAAAGCATTTCATCCTTCTGAAATATCTAGTATCATTCAAAGATTATCTACCCGCAAACCAAATAACATCCCACATTCTAAAACTTCTCCCTCGGAAAGCCATCCTATTCCTCACTTACATATATAACGCCGTACTCCTTTCCACATATTTTCCTGACCCCTGGAATTTATCTATAGTTAAAATGATCCCCAAACTCCAAAAGCCTCCAGAATACCCATCATCCTATCGCCCTATCTCTTACCGATCATGGGCAAAATCCTTGAAAAACTCATTTTGAAACGCCTATACCCCATCCTGGATTCGGATTGTATAATCTCTGATTATCAGTTTGGATTTCGAACATCCCACTCTACTATCCAGCAATGTCATCGTGTAGTGAACGTAGTCTCGTCTTCTTTGGAGCGCGGAATGTACTGCGCGGGAGTCTTTTTCGATGTATAACAGGGTTTTGATCAAGTCTGGCACCCGGGACTGCTTTACAAACTCCGTAAATTCCTACCTCCTACATACTTTCTCATTGATAGATTTTTCCAAGTAAACCACAATGGTTCCTATTCATCTCTCTATTCTCAGTCCGCTGGTGATTCTCAAGTATCCTTGGTCTCATCCTCTAAACCGTCTATACAGCTGACATTCCAACCAATCCTAACACTATCCTCACCACGTATGGCGATGACCCATGCTCGCTGTTAATAATAACCCATTAATTGTATCCCAAAATCTCCAATCCCAGAACACAGCCCACGAAGATTAGTCTCGTAATTGGAGGATTAAGATAAATTCCAACAAATCCCATCAAATCATCTTTACCCTTCGTCGTAAACCTACTGACTGCCCTACAGTTTCATTTAATGATGTTACTCTTACCCCTGTCGAACAGATCCGCTACCTTGGACTACATTTGGACAAGCAATTAACTTGGAATCCTCACACCAGACTGAAAAGACAGGAAACTGCACGTCGATTTCAACTATTACAGCACTTAATAGACAAACGGTCTAAACTTCCAACACATTACAAAAGACTGATCTTCATGACTGTAATAAGGCCAATCTGGACATATGGAGTTGAGCTTTGGGGCTCCACTAAACCTTCGAATTCCTCTCGTATTCAATGCTCCTTACTTTGTCACAAATAAAATCATACATAAAGACCTTAATGTTCCCTATGTAACCGATCTAGCCCGAACCAGATATCACTCCTTCCATAATAAACTCTCTACCCACTCAAACCCCATAGTTTCTAATCTTGCATCCTCTTCCATTTCTGACAATCCTCCGAGGCCTCTGAAAAGAAGATGGCCACGAGACCAGCTAATGTAAAATGCCATTAGAGTTCTACCAATGGGTAGTTTCTCTACACGCCTGTAACACTCCAATTTAACTTAGATCAGATTTACTAAATGTATTATAATGTACAGTTGTAAATAGCAATAAATAAATATATAAAAAAAAGTTTTATAATCCCTTTTCGTACAAATAAAAAAATAAGTGAGGATATATAATAATCATGAGCTACGAATAATTTATCAGTTATTATCCTATGAATAATCAGAACAAAATGTTTTTTAGCGACTCTAGAAGACCAAGGAATAAAAATTTAGTCGTTACTCATATTTGGTATAGTAATATTTTAGTTGTACCCGTCGAATATAAATCCTTCTATTATAAACTCCCTAACCACCCTAACCCACTAGTTTCAAAACTGGTTTCTCTTACATTACCTGATAATCCTCCTAAGTGTCTGAAAAGAAGATGTCCTCTCCTCTAGAAACATTATTGGAGTTATATGAATGGATAGATTCTCCACATTGTATAATTAACATCAAATTTACTAGTTTTATATATTTCTAATACAGTTGTAAATATTAATAAAAAAATTTTAAAAAAGAAAATGCAATAAAGCATGATTGGGCAGGCCGATTTTTATTTGAGGCTCTTCTAAAAATATTTTCTTGAAAGCTAATGAAGATATATTGCTGTTTCGAAACGTATTAAGATTAATTTCGTCTCAAAATAGGGTGGAAGGCCAAAATTACATAAAGCGCGCATTAATTTTTTTTTTTTTTGGAAAAGTTGTAACTATTTTATCTTATTATTTTTTCTTCATAACTATTCTGCGTAACTAATCATTCGATATATACAAATTACGAACAATAGAGAGATTCGGATTGTATTTTTATTTACAATTATCACCGTCCTAGCGTCTGTCAAGAATTTTACAAACTTTAAAAGTTAGTAGCAACAACAATAAATGAGTGGATTAGAGGTAAAAGAAAAAATGTGTCTCATAAGAATTTACTTTGCTCACTGCTTATACCTGAGCCAAATCTAACAATTATAGCTAATTTAATTTTTTTATCAATACTCAGCGTCAATTTGATCTGGGCCCAAATAGATAAAAAAAAAAACTTGATGTGACAAAATAGTCACTTGTACCTCTTTAGGTTTGATCACCTCAAATGTGATCCAGTAGCTTATTATTGTGGTTTTCATGACGATGAAAAAGAAAAATGTTTTTGAAATATTATTTAAATGCAATTTTATAATGTTTGAATGGCAGAAATTGAAGTACAGATAGAAGTCTCATATCGATTAACTGTAAAACTGCAGCCAAATAAGCAATTAAGGTCTCACAAAGTCATAAAGAGGGCTACTAACAGAATCGATACCCTGGGACTCGTCCTCTCTTCTCCATATATTTATTTCACTTCAAAATTTTATCATTTTGATTACTGAAGTCCCTTAACTTGATGAAAACTTTTAGTAGAGAAATAGGAATGTTGGAAATGGAATAAAATAAAATTATTCGGTATACATTTTATAGCGGATGATTTTATTTTATCGAGAGAAGATGACTATTACGTAGAAAGAAAATGAGAAACATTTTATTACTACAGAGCTTAGGATAGCAGTTAATAGCTTGGAAATTTTATTTGGTATCCAATCGTAGTCGGGTTAATTAGAGCAATGAATATGTAATTCGATAACATTATTAACACTCAAAATGTTTCGGTATATAGTATAATATTTATACTCAAACTATTTTAATATGAGTAAATATAAATTAATCTATACTCAAGAAGAACTTGAAGTATGATTACAAGAAATTCAGACTCAAACCAGTTTGAACACGATTATTTTTAACTAATACTTCAAGAAATATTGATTAAGAATACATCTTAATATTTTGAATACGACTCTTTTTTTTCACTAAAAGAAAGGACTAATGATTTCACTTTGTACCCAAAGTTTTTCCTTCTTGCTCAAATATTTTTATATAATTTTATTTGAATAAAAATCGAATTGGTTACAGGATTACACAAAGTTTTCAACTGTATTGCATTTAAGTACAGGAAGTAGCACAGAGTAGAATTCTAGCAAAAGAGGTGGTTAAAAAAAAGTTTATTAGAACTGGAAGGGGCAGGAATTTGAGAAATGTTATGGAGTTAATCTCAATACTACAAATATTGCCGATCTGCGTAGAAGATAGACTGCAATCATAGTGTAGAGAAATCTGAGGAGCAAAGTAATCTTATGCTTACGTGCGCTAATAACAGAGACATATTTAAAAGATGATTTTGATTTTGTATAGATACGGTAGATTTTCTGGTGTAGAGCGGAATTACTCAATTTAATGTAAAACCTTCATGCACCTAAGGTGCCTAAGGTGTCTTCTAGCCCTGTCTGTAACTCCGATGAACCTTTTACTTCTTGGAAACCTGTCACATGTATAGTGAAATTAGAATTTTTTTCAAAGCATATAAATAGTTTTAAGTACCCCTACCATTGGGTATTGTGCGTGTGTGATCTGAATGAATGAAAGAATGAAAAAATAATTTTATTCTGTGACAAATCTCTCCTAAGAATAAATACATGGTTCACACATTTGAGCATGCATCAGATTTTTTTAACTATAGTAAAATTTATCTCTGAGTCCCGCGGGATACTATAGTAATAAGTACGGATAATTATAGTAATAACCCTGGAGAGCAAGGCAATTATTCTGAGATAATTCCATTTGACTGAAAAAGTAAAAGGTTAAAAGAAATGGATAACAAGTAAAATTGAAATCACTAATTTCAAACAAGAGAAATTTAAATTATTAATTTAAATCAAGTAAAACCAGCTTGAATGTACTGCGCAGGAGTCTTTTTCGATGTAGAACAGGCATTTGATTAAGTCTGGCAACCGGGAATGCTTTACAAACTCCGTAAATTCCTACCTACTACATGCTTTCTCATTACTCGTTCCTTTCTCACTGATAGATTATTTGAAATAAACCACAATGGTTCCTATTCATCCCTCTTCTCTCAGTCCACAAGTATTCCTCAAGGTAGTATCCTCGGTCCCATCCTCTACAGTCTATACACCTGACATCCCAACCAATCCTAACACGGTTCTTAGCACGTATGCCAATCACACATGTGTACTTGCAGTTAATAATAACCCTTTGATTTCATCCTAAACTCTCTAATCCCATTTCACAACCCTCGAAGAATGATTTCGACATTAGAGGATCAAAAGAAATCCCATCAAATCACTCTCCGTGATAAACCTACCCTTTATCCTACAATATCCTTTAATAATGTTGCTCGTACGCCTGTTGAACAGATCCACAATCTTGAACTATATATTTACCAACGACTAACTTGGAATCCTCACACAATACTGAAAAGACAGGAGACTGTATGTCGATTCCTACTATTACAGCACTTACTTGACAAATGGTCTAAACTTCCAATCCATTACCAAAGGCAGATCTACATTACTACAATAATGCCTACCTGTACATACGGAATTTAGCTTTATGGCTCCAATAACCCTTCAAATTCCTCTCGTATCCCATCCTTAAAATCCACAATCCTTCGTTAAATCCACAATGGTCCCTATTTTGTCACAACTAAAATCATTCATAAAGATCATAATGTATGTAATCATCCATATGTAACGTAGCCAGAACCAGATATCAATCTTTCCATTATAAACTCCTTAACCATCAAAATCCTCTATTTTCTAACCTAGCTTCTTATTCTACTCCTAATAATCCTCCGAGGCACCTGAAAAGAAGATGGGGTCGAGAACTTCTAAAGTAAAAATATGATTAGAATTCTACCAATGGGTAGTTTCTCTATATGCCTGTATCATATCATCGTGATGTTACATCAAATTTACTAGATGTATTGTTATAGAAACATAGTTGTGAATATCACTGAATAAATAACAAAAATCAACTTAAATAATAAATAACTTTTTACGAAATAGATTAATAAAGCTCCACCTGGAGATGATTGGCAAAAAAAAGAGGGGAAAGGGGAAACACCGCACCAAAGCCCGTACTCATCTGAGCAACCATTCACATTGATACATCTACAAATGTCAGATCTCATGAGCTCTGCACTACCCCTCACAGGTGGGGGATAGTGTGGGCTCAGGGATCCTCAAGGTCGATTGTGTAAATATTGTATATAATGTAAATGTGATTAGACATTATATTATTTTTATTATTATTTTATTTTATTTATTTATTTTTTCATGCACATAGTTTGATTATGTTCATTTTCTTTATCCTTCTGTTGGTATATATTTTAAGAGAGATTTTATTTATTTTTATGTACGTTTTTTTTTCTTTCATTTATTTATTTATTTTTCATTCTTATTTTATTATATTTTAGTACAAATGTCCTCATTCATACATTAAAGTGGTTTTATTAAAAAAAAAAAGATGAGAACCCAACTGTATTCCCAACTGCTTTTAATTCTATAAATGTTTAAATTTTATAAATACTTTGCCAAAGAACAGGATTGATCCAATGAAAATGTATTCTGTATTCTGTATGTTCTGATTGATACTTCTTGTTTCTTAGGGATTCCTCGGTTTACCATGGTCAGTTCATTCACCCTCTACCATCCTACATTGTCACATGCACTCTAGAATTTTTAAAATATCAGGTGGATTTGCTTTTGATATCACGTTAAAGAAATATTAAAGTGATGTCACATATGAAGATAAACTACATTGGTGTGAGCTAAGAATTATTTCCGTGAAGGATTAATCTCTTCAACAACACATTGGAAACACTTTATGTTTATTAGGCTATGGGAAGAGTAAAATGAAAGAAAAATATATATGAATAAATAGTATCAATAAATATGTTAAATAAAGGTATAGAACAGTAATGTTTCGGTAAAGCATTATCAGATATGCATGTAATTTATATTTTAGCAAGAAGGGACATCACTGCGTCCATCTCACTACGATCCTTCTGATGTGAAAGACTGCTCACTATTCCAATTTTGGTTATTTGTCTATTGGTGATTGTTTGCGAAATGAAGAATTTTCATTATGTGTTAAGTGCCGATATGTTTTTTTTTCAATATAAACTTTTCACATTCCAAAAAATTAAATTTCAGGTTAAATAAGTTTAATATAAAATAAATTTTTAAAAAATTGGGAAGAGTATCTAAGAAAATGAGGTGGTTTCAAAATAAAACAATCAAAAGAAAGCAATAAATGTTTCTTTTTATTTATTTCAAAACGAAATATGATTTGTAAATTACGTAAAGTTCCAAGGTAATTTAAAGAATGAATTAATTTCTAGTGACGAAATGCATAGTACATAAAATACTTAATTCTTACTTCTTATTTAAAATAAATGTATGTAAATGCTGTAATCCATTGGGCAAAACGAAGTAATAAGGTTAGTACATAATATTATTTTCCTAAAATATTTATTAACTCTTATTCAGTTTTCTCCATTTTGTGAATGCAGGAGAGATTTTAAATAATTATAAATATAATAAGATAGTCAGGGTTGCGGTAAAAAAAAAAAAATTGTTTATAACTATTTTAATGATCAACGTTTCGCCCCACTTTGCAGCGCTATTCATTGCTATTGTATTCATCAGGGCAAAAAAGATACAAAAAAAAACTAAGAATGTTACAACAATAAGGTAATTTAAGCTAGGGTAAATATTAAGTAAAAATAAAGTGATAAGAAATTACACATAAATAAAAGGAAGGAAGACATAAAATAGTATCAAAGAACAAATCAAGACCACCTACCTCTTCAAAGCGGAAGCGTGGAGGAGTGGGAAGGAGGTGGCCAGCCGTTTAGCGGCTATTTTCTATTTCAAATACGTACCGTATACAGGAAGTAGTCATAAAGATATGACGAAAAATGAAAAATAATACGAGAAAGATACAGAAATATGATAATAATAATAACTATAATAATTTTCTAATTTCGAATAACTAAGTAAAATTATTGGAGAAGTTTGTCGGGCGGTGCGGTCAGGAAAAAACAACATAAAAAAACAAAACCATATTTATTTATTTTATGCCGACGTTTCGACCTGAGTTTCAGGTCTTCATCAGGGGTTGTGGCGTAGACTGAGAGTTACAAACCTGCAGTACAAAGTAAATGTGAAAGTTAATAAAACATAGATGAATAAATATAAGTGAATGCAGCGCTAGATAATATAAGTGATAGAAAGATAACAAACAGGTGAAAAAAAAAGTATAATAGAAAAAATTGATGATGATAATAAAATGAGCGTAAAATTATTTAGTCTTAATTAAGTTTA
>NW_027114362.1:359380-360467 GCF_000696795.3 Halyomorpha halys | reverse complement strand
CTTAATTCTTACTTCTTATTTAAAAAAAATTTATGTAAATGCTGTAATCTATTGGGCAAAACGAAGTAATAAGGTTAGTACATAATATTATTTTCTTAAAATAAATAAACAGCATTTTTTAGTTCTGGAATCGTGAGTTAATAATTAGATGAATGAGTTCATACTCGCGACTAAAAATTTGATGAAGAATAAAATCGATATCATGGTCGTGAATGTAGGGGATCCGTAACAGAGGGTTTCAAATTTATTATCTTTGTACTTTTGTTGTCGAGGACCTTAGTACAATTATCCGTTAAAAGGAGGCTTGGTTAAAAAGGTTGTCCTTTAATAGAAGTTGCACTACACTCATTTATTGGTGCTTTGTTTCTTTCATTGTAACAAGTCTTTAGTCGGGTAATTTTCTGTCTTGTCAGGTAATAATTTTTTAATTTAGTCCCCAAGTAAATTTAACATCATTATCTAACTTGCTAGGTTAATCCCCCTTCTCCCCCCCCTCATTATATAATTATGTGCAATTTGTGATATAAAGTAGAAAAATAAGCTATCATACCAATCATGAATTTGAATTGTTGTTAGTGATCCTATAGAATGAATTCATTAGGTGAGTAGATTTTTCATTAAAAAAAAAAATCCATTAGCTTTTTTCTAGTTTCCAGTTTCCTGATTGTTAACTGTCAAAAACCAGCTTGCTAACGTTAAAAGCTGTAATTACACCATTCATTAAATGGGCCGGTTATTTTGAAAGTGGCGTAAGTCCAGTTATGTTAATATCGAAATATTGAAGGGTTTGCGTTAGATTGAATTTAAGAAATTGTTCGGTTCTTAAGGGTATTAAATTAAACATAAATAACGTTATTTATGAAATAACATGTTTTTTGTGGCTATGAATGGACTTTCAAAATCAATAAAATGACATTTTCAATTATTTTGAAAGCACACGTCCATAGGAAAAGTGATTTACCATTGGGTTAAAAAAAAAAGGAACGTAATCATAAAATAACACAACACATTTATGTCATAAAATAAAAAAATATATATTAATTATCAGAAAAATATATTACTTTTATTCTAAAATTTAAAGAAAAAT
>NW_027114362.1:355427-358038 GCF_000696795.3 Halyomorpha halys | reverse complement strand
ATGGTTGATTTTAAGAATTTTTGTATGTTGTCAGTGAGAGAGGGGAAATATGGAAGGGATCTATAAATAGTGAGAGTGGATGGTGGATGTAGAGAGGTTGGAGAAGAAGAAGTAGGCGTAGAACGGTTGATGAAGGAGTTTAAAAGTTTGTTTATGATGTGCAGGGGAACATCATTTGAAAGCAAGATAGTCATAATACGGTGAATGTTTGTGTTGTGGTGTTGGGGATCGGATAAGGAAAGGCAACGGTGTATGAGATTTTTGGCAATATTGATTTTTTGATGGTGGGGGTGCTGGGAAAAATAGTTTAGTAGCCTATCGGCGTAAGTGGGTTTGTTATACCAGTCAGTGGACAAGGAGCCGTCATTATTCTTTATAATATGGAGGTCGAGAAAGGGGAGGGAAGAGTTAGTTTCGGTTTCAACGGTGAAATGAAGGCGAGGGTAGTAAGAGTTAAAAGAGGAAAGGATATGAGGGATTTTATCAGGGTTTAGAATGGGAAAAAGGTCGTCTACATATATTTTGATAAATAAAATGTCGTTATGGAATAAAGTAATGACAAAATCTAGGAGGTCATTATGCACAATGTTAGAGAGATCGGGGGCGAGAGAGTTTCCCATGGCGAGACCCATGGAGACCTGATGTTTGATGAAAGAACTTTCCCTGAACAGTGAGATATCCGGATTTGCAACATAGTTCAAGTGATTCAAGATAGGAGGCTAAGTTAAGAGCGGTATGTAGTTCTACCAGTTTGATGGTGGTAGTTCAGTTTTATTCCACAATTTTGAGTGCTTTATCGATAGGTATGTTGGTGAAGAGGCATTCAGCGTCAAATGAAGTATGAATGAAGTTACCGGGAATTTTAAGGGATATTAATTGTTCTCGTAGTTGGAAAGAGTTATGGATGTCATGGCTCAGGAACTGAAGAGATGGAAGGAGGAATTGGCTAAGTTTAGAAGATGGAGCATTAATATTGGATATGGGGCGAAGGGGGTTGCCAGGTATGTGGATTTTAGGAAGTTCGTACAGTCGAGGAGGTAAGGAATTAGCTTGTAGAAGGTGCGACGGTTAATTAATTTATTTTGAAGAAGGTTTTTAATATGCTGATTAAATTTATTCTTAAGTGAGCGGGTGGGATCACGGGTTGAAGGTGGATTGGTCAGAGAGGAGTTGAGTGACTTTTTCATTGTATACTGTTTTATCTAAGATGACAGTCAGGTTTCCTTTGTCAGCTCTAGTAACAATAAGTTGGTCATTAGATTTGAGAAAGGGTCTGGTGTGGGATACGTCTTTGAAAAATAAAGGGAAGGTTGGGATGTGGGATGTTGTAGGTGATTGGATATCATATTGCTAATCCGGATGTGCAAATCTCTACACCGTTGCCTTTCTTTATCCGATCCCCAATACCACAACACAAACATTCACCGTATTAAGACTATCTTGCTTTCAAATGATTATCCCCTTCACATCATAAACAAACTTTTAAACTCTTACATCAACCGTTCTACGCCTACTTCTCCTTCTCCTAACTCTCTACATCCACCATCCACTCTCTCTATTTATAGATCCCTTCCATATTTCCCCTCTCTCACTGATAATATACAAAAATTCTTAAAATCAACCATTCCTTCACTACGTCTTGGACACAAGTCTCAAAATAAACTATCTTACTTTTTTACAAATACTTATTCCTCTCCAATACCGCTCTAACGTTGTTTACCGGATTCCTAGTTCCTCCCCCAACTTTAATTCTTCAAATATAGGCGAAACTAAGAACCATCTGAGGTGGTTATTAACTTTCACATTTACTTTGTTTTGTTTTTTTGTAAACTTTTACTTCACATGTTTCTATTAACTTATTTCATATATTGTTAACATTCTAACACAATTTTTCTCTTATTTCTATACTTTATTGCTTATTTTTAATCTTGTCTGTACTTCTTTTTACATCTCACCTTGTACTTTTATTTTATTTTGTAAACTTTCACTTCCAATTATTAAATTTCCTTATTTCACTTTATAGTATTCATGTTACTCCTGTTATCTTTACTATTACTATTATAAGTGTAGATAAATGATTATTTTATTTTTTTTAATACTCTTTATTTACTTTTACTTATTATTAGTAACTTCTTTTACAATCATTGTTATTACAACATATATTGTATTAACTACCCTAACTATATTTTCTTCAGTATATACTCGTATTATTAGTAATGATATGTATCATTCTAATTTTACTTAGTTATTCCTAAATTAGAAATTTATTATAGTTATTATTATTATTATCATATTTCATGTATCTTTCTCTTATTATTTTCCATTTTTCGTCATATCTTTATGACTACTTCCTGTATACACTACGTATTTGAAATAGAAAATAGCCGCTAAACGGCTGGCCACCTCCTTCCCACTCCTCCACGCTTCCGCTTTGAACAGGTAGGTGGTCTTGATTTGTTCTTTGAGACTATTTTATATCTTCCTTACTTTTATTTATATGTAATTTCTTATCACTTTATTTTTACATAATATTTACCCTAGCTTAAATTAACTTATTGTATCTTATTGTTGTAACATTCTTAATTTTTGTTTTCTATCTTTTTAGCCCTGA
>NW_027114362.1:352877-354987 GCF_000696795.3 Halyomorpha halys | reverse complement strand
GGACGTAATTTCATATTTTTATTTTTATTTATGCTTAAAATAAATGAAAAGAGTATGAAATATATATTTTTATGTTTATATATATATAAAGCACAAATTAATCAATCTAAATTTGAGAAAACTGTAGAAACAAGTAAAAATACTCAGCAAGTGAAACAACACAGTTCATCAAACTTTTTTTCAATGCAGACTGTGATTAAAATATTTATTGCACATTGATATTTCAACTGCTACTTTGATAATTGAACATAAAGTTGTTATCTCATAAAATTTTATTGCATAATATTTGCCAAACACTCTCATAATGTGACTTGCCCAACCTTCAGAATAAACTTTTTCATCAGTTCATTAACCTTAATAAACCGTAAATTTTCAAGTTACAAGGTGTTAATTATTTTAAACCCAGGCACTTTGTTTCCCCCGCCGAGGGGACATCAATGTTTACTAGCGATTATGGAGAATGAACTTACTCCACCGCAATTTTTTAAGAAAAATATGTTTTTCTGTACTTTTCTATTAAAATGGCACAAAAAACATCAAAATATGATAAAAATATCAAGGTGCATGATAAATAAATCAACCGGTTTTACATCCAAAGTGGACGTGTGCAGTGTATTCACGACGGTCTATACACTTCTCTAATCCATTGAGCAGCATATATAATTAATGGAACAAAGGGACAGGAGTATATTTCAATGATATGATGATGGGGTGAGGGACAGGAGTATGTTTCAATAATAAACAAATTCAAAACTAAGAAAAGAAAATTAAAAGAACTCACGTCGTATTGAAACGTCGATTAGTAAAAATTTCTGGAGTAATAAGACAGTGTTCTGATTTCGTAATTTATAATTAGTAATTTCCAAACATTTTCTTTCATATTGCTATCATTTTTTTTTTTTTTTTTTAATAAAAATGGCAGAACGACCAAACACCAGTGAGCCTCGTGATTTAAGCACTAGTGAAGACGAGTTTCAGATACGACAGATTTAAGAAAATAAATATTGTAGCAGAAGATGATAGTTATGATAGTGATGATGATATTATCCGACCATCAAGAAAACGAAGAAATTTTATAAATAGTGATAGCGATAGAAAGAAAAAAAAATCATCTTCGTAGAAGACGTACCAAGTGAAGGTTAGGAAGACGTTACGGAATTTATCGATTCTTCACCCATACAACCGGATTCTACACCAGTCACCAAACAACTGGACCACAAACATCAAGTAATAAAAAAGAGCTCATAGAGTATTTGACTTTAAATTTTACAAATGAATTAATAGACAATATAATAAAAGAAACAAACTATTATGCCAACAAAAATCAAAACAATTATCACATAACGTTTTCGCGAATCAGTGGCGTCGAGTTGCTCATAGGTAACAACCGAAACGTTGGGGTTCAAAAATGTTAAAGCACTGGAATATACAGTGATTTAAAAAAATGAGTCAATCGACTGTGGATTGTATGACGAATATCATTCGAAATTAATTTAGAACAAAATTTTTTGTAAAACAAACCCAATAATCCAAAAAACGGTTTATATGGCTCAGTTTGAGGCCTGGGGGGAATATATTCTACTCTGGAACTGAACACATTTCCAGGCGGATGTTCTGTTTGCTGATCAGAGTTCTCGGTAGAGTCATAAACCAAGACATAAAAGTCGGCAGGATACCGGACAGGAAACAGGCTAGCTGCCCGCGGGAGATTTTAACGACACACTATCCTTCCAGTTCAAGCCACTGGACTCCAGCTTACTAATTACCTTCTACTCAGGTTATTCCAACTAAATAACATTAGAAAAAAATAAATTAGATGAATTGAAATGGCTACGATAGGCGAAAATGAACTGGTACAATACGAAACGGAAATGGAAATATTTACCAGAATTTAGTGAAAAATCTGTTAGATGCAGGTTTCCGACTGGAACGCAATGGTTCCTTCAAACGTTAACACGAGACCCTCAACTACACGGGACCGTGTATCGATTTACCAATCAATCTTCTTAATTACAGACGGTATTTCCATTGCTCAGTCCACTTTTTTAAAAATAATTTTCTAATACTCATGTTCTCCGTTTGGGACAGTATATATATATTTATTTTTTTA
>NW_027114362.1:343234-351148 GCF_000696795.3 Halyomorpha halys | reverse complement strand
TGAATTAGTGTTTGGTATGATGTAACCGTAGCGTTCCGAACAACGACCGAAATTTGAGATAGTATCTCTCATTCAAATGCTGTAGAAGCATCAGTAATTTAATTTTCAACGAGTTGATTTGTACATTGACTTACCTATTTATAGAATATATCATGAAAAAATTCTAATTCGAGTTTTTGACGGTAATGCACGTTTTGAAGTCCCCTGAGACGAAATAACCTGCCTCAAATATCTAAAAATGATCACCCTGGCTCAAAAACGAAACTGAAGTTACATATTTAATACGGGGATATACCTGGGATCTTATAGCAACTTTTTTAATAGAATCAACCAACCTAAATTTCAACTTTATGGATTCCATTTACATATTTTTTTCTGAAATAAACCTTGAAAGATTTTTATTAAATTTCCTTTATAAATGTACAATCAAGAGATCGTACTAGGGATCGAATCGAGGCACGTATTATTCTCTTCGAAATAGTCTCTTAGGGCTTAAATGCCCAACTGTTAAAAAAAATCATGTAATTTTGTTTAACTATTTCATTTTTTGTTTATTAACTATCTCTGCTAGTCAGTATAAATATGAAGTGGATTCATATGAACTATGAATGAATTCGATTGCTAACTAAAGGAGAAAATGGTTTTCACGCAACAGTCTATAATAGACTGGGAAATCGGAAATAGCCGAAAAATTCCAATATCTTCCTATCTCATTATATATTACAAGTATGTCAAAAAGGTTAGCACTCACCAAATTTTTGTCGTGACACCTGACTTAGCTCGGTATCTGCTTTCCAGGAAGTAGGTATAACACTTAGCAGGGTATAAATGTGCCTCCACACGTTTGCCAAACAATGGTAAATTCGTGCATATGCAAACGTGTGTATAGATTGTTTAGATTAGCTGGTACAAGTTGGTCTAAATTTGCGTCCGACGCGTCCAATGTAGCTTTTTGGGCAGAAATCAAACGGAGCTTGTTGTTTGCTCTCTGTGTTTTAATTAATTAAATAAATTTCCCCTTTGGATTCAATAATTAACTCTTTCTTAAGATTGTATATTTTAAAATTCTATCGATTCGGTGTAAATACATTGTTTCAAATCTTGTTATTAAACTTTACTAGTTTATTTTTGATTTATCATAGTAAAAATATATATTTTTGAGAACATTTATGTCCAGGTTATTAAATTAAAAAGTTTCTAACAAAAACTTCAGAAGGAAGGTTGAATTTATATTATGTAGTATATATTACTTTTATCACCTGCGACGTATATTACGTTTCTTTTCATTTCACCTATTTTTATTTTCTTCCTTTTTATGTTAAGAAAAGAATTAATTGAATTTGACAGCTGAAAAGATTCAAAAGAACAAAACAAGCTTATACATACTGTACTGCTGCCTTTGTTTACGAAGCATTTGTACATGTCTTGGATTTGTGGCAAGTTGTAAAAGTGTAGGATCAGAAATCATACTATATCTGGTCAGAAAGAGTAATCTATCGCAGTGACGTTCTCACACATTCCGGGAGATTACGAGGACTCTTTCAATTAATACAATCGATAAGTGTCAACTTTCTGTTTGAGTAATTATAGTCTGGTTCCACTCACACACCTTAAACTGATAAACAAACAATTTTTTTTGTTATTGTATTTTCTTTTTTTATTCTCCTTCCACAATTAGTTAGAGGAAAATCGAGAATTATCAAAATCACTCAACGGCATATGTTTGCAAACTTTTCACACTAGTTGAATACTGGGAACCTGTTGATAGCCATTGGGATTTGGCACGGAAAATCCACAGGACTACATAGCTTCCCCGCGCATTCCTTCAATAGAAGAGGTTAAGAGTCAGCAGAACAAAAATAATGGAGCCAAGACTCATAAATCTAGGGCTGTTGTACAGCTCATTTGCAAAAATTTATCTTGTAACATTGTCTTAGTATGTAATACGCCTTAGCATAATGAATTCACAAATAATCAAAATTAATTAAAAAATCGAGGTACTTGAAAATTTGCATCTTAATGTTCCTAACATGGAATTTATATGCAAACTTGCGTCATTTTCTCCATCATTTTCTCCATTAGTGAAAAATATCTAAACGCTCTCGTTTCAGCTAACTTCCAAGTGATATGCATCTTTTGAACATTTGCGTATTATGAAAAGATAAATATACTAAAATATCTAGAACCCAAAAATATTGCTTTACATATTTTTAATTGTTTTACTTTTTTTTAACATTGTTTTACTAGGTTTTAAAACTGTTATATTTCTATTATTAATAATTATCTTTATTTTCTCCTTTATATAGTATGAATGGGGAGCAGTGTAACTAAGTATGTAAGACGCTGAGCTTCCAACTCCAAAGACCCTGGTAAGAATCTGGCTTAGGAAGATAATTATTTATTTTATTACTGTAGCTGTGAGCTAACCCTGTGGGTTCAGGAGTCCTTTTGGTGGACACCCTTAATTGCGTCTGACCGGGAACTTTGAAAAAATCACACTCCTTATATAACCATTGTTCTAAAAACTATACGTGCATATAAAGTACTGAACCACTGAACCTTCATGGGTTTTAGCGGTTCATATTATTATTATTTTATTATGAATGAACATTTGGAGCATTAATGACAATTGCCTATGATCCTGGTTTCTTGTATTATTATTCACTAAATAAAAGAAAATCTGTTGTAAAAAAAAGAAAACAAATTTGGTTTACGTCGTCTTTTTTATAGCAGTACAGATTTGTTTGTTTTTTTTTAATTCCAAAAATGTTTAGGACATTTTTGAGTTCAAAATATTGAAAAAGTATGCTTAGTCTGTCCGATTCTGAATATGAAAGGCTTTCTTGGTGACATTATGTTGTTTATAGGAATGAGCTTGATATAGCTTATAGATTCTGAACTAGAGCATTGTTTAAAAATCCCTTCTTTGAGTAGTTCCAGGAAAGGAGAAAAAGTCAAGTAATGATATAATAATATGACTTTCAAGTAAAGGTGTTTAGTAAAAACTAAAATTACTACATTTTATTTACATAATTATAATATTCGAAATTTACCACACTTCTCTTATCTTACCATAAAAACATATTTACTTATTACGAATTGAGGAGTATGAAAATAATATAAATTACTACATTGTAACTCTCACTATATCGCCTTGGTTTTCTAGTTTCAGCGAGAGTTACAATATAGCTCCATATAATTTATTGTTTCCAAATAATGCTCTACTCATTGAAAGTAAATGTTTTGAAGGTAAGATTTTTAAACGAGGTAAGAAGGCGTATAAGGGAGGCAATTTACTTGTGAAAACAAAACCTAGTGTTTCACATTTTTATGGAGTATAATATGATAATTAAAAACTACTTTGTAATCAATGATTAAAAGGAAGATATTGTACTCCGGGCGACAGCAAATATAGTACAAATATAACTGTCACTATATTTAAATTTTACCAGACACAACGTTCCTCATCTACAAAACAATATTATGGTCATTTATGTTATTGCTTGACCGTACATAGACTGATGTCTGGAAAGCAGGATCCTCTACGAAACCGAAAAAAATGCAAACATTCCAAAACAGAGTCCTAAAATTCGCAGTTGATGCACCTTGTTTTAGAGGTAATAATCCATTACAACGGGAATTACAATTTGTTTCAGCGGATGAATTCATCAAAACAACAAAATTCCATTGCCAGTTACCAGGAGCTTAAGTGGCGGCAGTGGCTTACAACTTCCTCTGCACGACTCAAGTTCAAGTTCAAGTTCACATTGCACAACATTTTGCTAGAAACTGTTTGAATTATCAATTTCTTATAATTATCATTAATATTTCTCTTTTAAATAGTTATTTATATTCAAATTGGTTTTTCATTACATATGTCAGTTGTTAATTTTGTTAATTCTATAAATATTAGTTGTTTTGTTTTTTTCATCCATCAATAACATAACTATTATTTTTTTTACTACCTATTTAAAATTATTCAACAATTATAATATTTAAGAATGTCTCAAGGACGATAGTGCCCACATTATCAATTGTTAAAAGTAGATCAAATTGTTATAATAGCTGTGAAAGGCCCAGTAGTTATTTAATAAATTATTATTATTTTCATATTTACCTAAATATACATAAATATGAAAAAAAATTAATTTTGGATCGAAATTTAAATAACTTCCAGTACTTTAGAAACCTGGATTTTTCACTGTTTTATCCAGAAAGGAATCTAGAATAATAATAAAAAAAAAAATGTGAACTTTCTGTACCCGTTTATTTTGTTGACCCCTTCAAAAATTCTGATATATGTTATATTTAGTCCAAATATTTTTGACAGCAATAATGGGCTTTTCTGAGTGAAAACAAAACAAATAGATTTCGTGTAAATAAAGAATCAATTTTATGCTAAATATAAGGGGGCATAGCCTAAGATGTTAACGTTGCTGCGCAATATTGAACAAAGGTGCAGAAGGGTGAATGTGCTATTCCACAATGTTTAGAGAACATGTTCCGCAAATAGATTTCATAGCCGCCTACAACCAAGCGATCAGCCATACCGCATCAATTCTCAATTTAATTTTTCAACAGCAATTGCTGATGACAATCCTTCTTAGTAATATAGTATAATATAGCTTGTGTGCAGGATTATTAAAATATTTTATTAAAGAGAATTATTAAAGTTTTTGTAAATAAGTATAAACTTTAACAGCATCAGCAATACTCATCTGTCAATTATTTAAACTTGGGCAATGATTTCGTTTTGGATCAAAAATGAATTTATTCATACACTTCCCGACAAAAGCATAGAACCGGCCACCTACCTATCTGTGTAAGATCTGTTTCCAATTGACATTTGAGAAATTTTATTCTTTGACTAAATTTTATCTGAATTTCTTGTATTTGTACATACCAAGACAAAAAATACTATTTCTTATTTTATTTTTTTCTTCGATTTTAGTTATTGATTTCAATTTTATAAGACCCTTTTGGTGTAGTAACTATTTATTAACAGTTAGTTAAAATAGTTAAGGGCTTGTGTTAATTTTTGATGGAATAAAAAGTCATGGGCCCGTTAAATTTCATTTCTCCATTTGCATCAGTAAATTCCACCCAACAGTTTTTATTCGGTCCTCTATAATAATTTTATAATTCTTAATTTGAAAGGCTGATTTAGTTTTGTAGTAATAATTTTAAAATATCTGTAAGGAAAAGATTGTACGAGGGTTCGGTTAGTGGGATAATAATAAAAACAAATAGATGAAACTTATTTTATTAGTACAGAAATTAAATTTCAGGCCCTTATGAAGGTGAAAATAAATAGAAGCAGTATAAAAGAAATTATGAAGATAAATAGAAGAATGATACTAAAAAAGATAAAATATGTTATTGGGTAGGTAAGAATTTATAAGATCTCATACATTGAAAATATTATAAAAATAAAATAAAGAATTAAAAACAGTGCTCTAGAAATATAGGTATGTAAATAATGAAAAACAATTTGAGGATTGAGGGAGCTTTTGATGGACCCAGGACCCAGGACTTCTATACACCATTCGTAGTGTAACTCCTTACTCCAAACTCCTAAGCCCTTCATATTTTCTCATAATCCGTTTTTATCTCTCTGAGAAATTATTTAAAACAAATCACAGTAGTACTTATTCATCCCTCTTTCCTCAGTCAGCTGCTGTACCTCAGGGTAGTGCCCTTGGTACTATGCTTTATGCACTTTTATCTGTATAAAGTCCCTACCCATCCTAACACTATCCACACCACGTATACCGATGACGTATGTTTATTATCAATGAATAATGATCTTTCCATTGTATCCCAAACCCTCCATTCTCACGTCTCTACCCCTTAAAGAATTGTGTAAAAACCGGAGGATTAAAATAAATCCCGCAAAATCACCTTCACGATATACTTTAATGATACCCTACTCATTCCTCTCGAACAGGTCCGTAAACAACTATCTTGGAACCCTCATACAAGACTGAAAAGGCAGTTGGCTGCTCGTCGATTCCGACTATTAACAATACTTACTAGACAAACGATTTAAACTTCCAACTGATCACAAAAGATTCATTTATTACTATAATAAGACCAATCTGGATTTACGGAGTTGAGCTTTGGGGCTCCACTAAACCACCGAATTTCTCCCCTATTTTTCGTAAAATCATTAATGCTCCTTAAGTCATCCATTAGGACTTTAATATTCCATCGGAAGATAGTTGAGCGTATGACGTGCGTAGCCAGACACCAATCCTTCGATGATAAACTTCCCAACCACTCAAACCCACTTGTTTCTAACCTGGCTTCTCCTTCATTATGTGATAATCCTCCTAGGCGTCTGAATAGAAGATGGTCTCGAGGTCTTTCCTCTAGAAACGTTATTGGAGTTCTATCAATGAGTAAATTCTCCACATTTCTGTATTATGCTATTATATAACTAACATCAACAAATTTACTTATTGTACATATATTTTATTACAGTTGTAAACAACAATAAATAAATTAAAAAAAAAAAAAGAACTGTGGGAAATTAAAATTAAAATCGTTTGACTTAATATTTTACATTCTTATAGTAAAATTCGTTATTTTCTTAATTTATGGTTATACTGTTTTTATTTTTTACTATCCCATGATTGTTATCTCGTTTTCTGTTTTCAGCCCCAATGAAGGCTATAAATTAAGGCCGAAGCGTTGGCAAAAATAAAATAAGTTTTCATTATATGTGTTTATTATTATTTCGCTGACCGCATCCCCTCACTTCCTCCCCCCATCTTCTTACATTGAATCTACGTTCAACATTAAACGCTTCATTATAAAATATCTGTAATGTTTTAAAAAAGTGAGATGGTATTATACCTTTGACCAGCACTTATATGATAGCATGTGGATATTTAATACATTGCAATCATTTAGAAAATTAAACGACCAAAAACATGATTTTTTAAAACTTTTTTATGAGGTTTGACTGCTGTTGGGATTTCAGAGCATACTTAGCACCTAGGAACACTTTATTTTAATATTGCTTAATAAATATCAATTTTTATTAATACTGGCAAGATTAATAACAATTGATATTTATTAAAATTAAATCCAAAAGTACACGACACTTAAGTAAATGACTACAGAAAGTCTTTTCATGTTATTTACGGTTAGTGTAAGATTCATGTATACATTTAAGCTATTCCTAGTTAAGAGAAAATAATTTTTCTATAATACTAAATTCTTTATACTTTACCGTGAATGAGATTATATCATAAATGAATAAGAATCGCTTTTACCTATCTGCTTGTTACGTTTTATTATACCCATAAATTTCGTTTTATAGTAACCATGAACGATACAGCTCATCATGTGCAGTCTGTTTTTGATAGTAGATTTGGCGTTTACAAATGGAAGAATACAATGTTTCACTTTGTAAGGAGTCTAGGTTTTCGTAATAATTACTTTATTTTTAGGGGAGACTGTCGTGCCAACGGAATATTTATATTCGTTGAGCTTAATTCTTCGGGACTAGTCGGAAAAATTCGGTTTTCTTTTTCGAGTATTCGTTGATAAAAAACAATTATTATCTTTCTTTATTCACGGATAAAGAAATATATTTGTTGGTCAAACTTTTCCTTTCTGATAGGTTAATGAAGTATTTTGCTTAGGTATCAAGGTACTTCAAGTAACTACCAACCTTTCACTTTTAATTGATCTCAAATACCCTGTTAATAACTTTTTTTTGTTATTTTGGACTTCATTTTGTAAAATGAGGTTGTTATGTATCTACGTTCAATTACGTTATGAAATCTATGTAGTATAAAAAAACGTAATATGAAATTGTGAAAAACTACATTACTTACAAGCTACCACACCCCAAAATGGCAAGGACTACAAAAAATGTACCAACTTGTTAAACATCTCTCTCTC
>NW_027114362.1:342416-342809 GCF_000696795.3 Halyomorpha halys | reverse complement strand
CGTTTCGCCCCACATTGCAGGGCTTCGTCAGGGCTAAAAAAGATTCAAACACTATAGTTACGAAAAGGAAAAAAGAAAAAACATAAGAGTAAAATAACAGGGGTATAAAATGAAAAGTAAGATATAATAAGAAAAATTAAAGGTTGTAAATTGTAAATAAAAAGGGTAATAGTAACAGATAGATAAGAAAAGAAATATTAAAGATAGTACAAATAAAGAGATGAAAAAAAAAAAATACAAATCAAATGATGAGAGAGAATATATAGGGAGATGGTCAGGGTTGCGGTCAATAGTGAAACAAAAATAGTTCACAACCATTTAATTTCCAACGTTTTCGCCCCACTTTGCAGGGCTTCATCAGGGCTGTCCAAATAAACAAGTTGAACAGCTGTT
>NW_027114362.1:338973-340441 GCF_000696795.3 Halyomorpha halys | reverse complement strand
CTCAATAAAATAGTATAATTATCTACTATTTGAGTTTTTTTGACCGCACCCGGACCATATTCCATTCATATTTTTTTTCTATTTTAAGATAAAATTTGAATAAGTATACTAAATTCTTACGTAATGACTTACTTGAAGTGAACATCTAAAATAAAATAAAAATCGGTTTTTATTTGAAATGTTCGTGTTGCAAAGATATTTATATTTATTGCCGTAGACAGGGGTTTCTTTCTCTACTATATCTGTGTGTTTCCTCCTTCGTAATAGTAAAGATATTAAAAAATTAATCTTGTTTGTTTATTAAGAAATTAAGGCGTAAAACCCACCGGTCATCAACACAAAAAATTAATCTTGTTAACCACCTCACAGTCTCTTAAAAAAAAAAAAATAGAAATAAATTTACATAATTTATGTTTTGAAGTTATTACCTACTCATATCAATCTGTATCATTATAAATAATGATAAAACTATTTAGTAACAAATTAATTAGTGACAATAATTTCGAAATGTTATAACGAAGGATAACATTTATAATTATTTTTTCAACAAGGAAATAATAAACAACAGATTTGAGAAAATTCAGTTTGATTTGAGACCATCTAAGCACTTTTTAACAAAATTATTTCAATCACAAATATGTCCATTGCAGTATTTAAAAAATTCAAATTCAAATTTGGTCCGCCGGTACGAGAGGCTACCCAATGTAACATTGAAAAGTGAAAACATGATTCTCTTTACAGTAACAGTGTTAAAAGATTGTTGGCCTGCCGTTCATTGGTAGCCAGAGCCAAAAGCTAAAAATAACAGCACGTGTCTGGCTAAAACAGCAAGCCAATGTGTGAGTGTGTCCGGCCAACAATTCAATTCATCATCTTTGGCCCAGCGGCTGTCACAGACCAAACCGATGTTTCCACTTGTCTTAATCACTGCCACTCCTCTTGTAATCCGTAATACGCCTGTATTATGTAGTTGACTGAACAGGCAAAAATTTAACAAAGCGAATGTCAAGAGATGAACAAATAGTATTGGTTTAGTTTTCAACTATTACAAAGAAATAGAAAATGAATAGCTTAGTATGCTATATTTCTAGATCTGATTTAAAGATAAAACTACTAGTTGAAGAGCTCAAGAGGAGAAAAAAGGCAGTTATTTCACCTTAATGTTTGATTACTTTAATGAAAACTATGCATAATTAATAGTCACAATTGATGAATCTTCTAAGTATATGAAGGGGGAATAAAAAATGACGGCTCCTTCAAATCGTTAACAATTTTTTTTTTCATTCAGAGGTTTATATCTTTGAAACTACCAACAGAACTAGAAAACCTAAGAGAACATCATTTAAAGTTTTTTTTTTGTTTTTTTTTTTAAATTGATAGATTTATTTATTGATAGATATTACAATCTGCCACACAGTTGTGGGCAATAGGTAATATTGATGAATGATCTCATACATACTAAAATAAA
>NW_027114362.1:337314-338337 GCF_000696795.3 Halyomorpha halys | reverse complement strand
AAGTAGAGTAAATTTTCTAAAACATAAGCCCTAATAGAACTATTTACGTTCAACAATTCTCGAAATATAGCTTTCTAAAAAGCAACATTTCATAAAAAAGAATGTACTAAAAGATCAATATTTAGTGAATTTATATTGAAAATCTAAATCTCAAAAAATCCATATGATGTGCAGATATATCTATTAGATCATAATTTTTATTTATAAAAAACAATTTTAGAGAAATTATGTTGGCTGAATTTGAATTATAAATGCCAGTGAGTTGAATGAAACAGTGTATGCTGCAACTTGAACCAGACGTACCAATATAATATTATATGTTAAATATGAAGAGCATATTGTTATACGTCTGTTAGATTTTTTTAACCAGAAAATAATTAAATTTATTTTAGCTAAACTTTTTATCCAGTCTTAGTTAGAGCCCTGGGAATGTTTAAAGAAAAATCAATTCGCAGTTCCCCACCTTGAAACAAAATGGCGGAGAACTAAAGATCGCTATATTTCTCTTGGTCATCCGAACTAATTGCTGCAGGGGAGTGTTCGGATCACAGAAAGTATTAGAAAAAATAGTGTAAAGAAATTCAGCAATATGAAAGCTATATTAACATAACTATTTTTAATTATTTATTTATTTTACATATTTTATGGAAAATTTGACAGTTTGAAGTTTTAAACATTAAAAAAAAATATTATGAAGGATATTGTTGGGGGTGCGATCAAAGAGAAAAAATATAGTTTAAAGCTTTTTATTTGTCAACATTTCGCCCCACTTTGTTGAGCTTCATCATGGCTAAAAAGATATAGAACTAAAAATATTTTGGAATTTGGATAATAAGATACAAAATAATAAACTACGTTAGGGTTAAAAATTATGTAAATATAAGAAAATAGAAAATTATATACAAATGAACAAAAAGAAGAAATAGTTATAGTATAAAATAGACAATGATATGTATATATATAAAAAAAACTCAAGTAAACCATAAGGTAAGCTATATAGTTTACGTGATTTAAAAAAAAAAA
>NW_027114362.1:335841-336559 GCF_000696795.3 Halyomorpha halys | reverse complement strand
TACAAATGAACAAAAAGAAGAAATAGTTATAGTATAAAATAGACAATGATATGTATATATATAAAAAAAACTCAAGTAAACCATAAGGTAAGCTATATAGTTTACGTGATTTAAAAAAAAAAATTTTCATATATTATTTCATGAAGAACATAAGATTTTTTGTGTGATAATGAAACAAATTAATTTCTCAAAACCGTGTATGCCTTGCCGCGGAACTAGATGTTCTCTGACACGATGCGTACATTTATGAAATAAATTCATTATTATTGTAATAATGATGAAATTTATCTTTTTGCCAAATGCGAATTTTATTCATTATTTTTTTTACAAATAAATAAACAATTATTATTCAACACATTAAGTTGCAAAATGAAGAAAAATAAACTGAATTTATGAATATATATTTTTATGTTCCCCTTGTTTACATGACAATTGTCAGTTGTTATTTGGACTTGGCGATATATGTAAGAGCTAGTTTCAACTCCAAGTGGGGCAGCAAATGAAACATTTACGCACTGAAACAGATTGTTTTTACCTATCGTAAATATATCCAATGGTTTATTTTATTTTAACTTCATGTTTAATTCCTACCTCCTACATACTTTCTCATCATTCGTTCCTTTCCCATTGACAGATTTTTCCAAGTAAACCACAATGGTTCCTATTCATCCCTCTATTCTCAGTCCGCTGGTGTTCCTCAAGGTAGTATCCTTGGTCC
>NW_027114362.1:322861-334936 GCF_000696795.3 Halyomorpha halys | reverse complement strand
AGAAGAATGAAAATTTTCTTCAGTAAAGAAACAACTTAACTTTTGAAATATATCAAAATTTTAAAAATCCAGTTCAAACTAAATAAATTTTAAAAAAAACTTGAAAATAAAAAAAAAAATTTCTAAACACAAAGAATAGCTTGACGATTAAAAACAATATAGGCAGAAGATCACCAAAAGACGAAGGTTTTGTTTTATTTTATTTATTTATTTATTTTTTTTTATGAATCTGTTTTATAATAATTATAAAACTAAATTAACTTTTATAAATGTGATACATTATTATGATGTTACAGTTTGTGAAAATAAAATTATGTTCCGTTTTCAGGGAAGAATTTGAAGTTTTATTTATTTCAATTGACTATGATTATATGTTGGTTAAATATTTAAAGAAAGTTTTCGATTTTCTCATTCACTGGATTTCACTCATCAACTTACTGAAGAATGAGCAATTTCTGTAAGTCTGCACAATATATCTAGAGATCACACGAAAAGATTTTGCTGAAGGTTTTTGAATAAAGGTATCAGAAATTAATTTCAATGATTTACTATAAAAAAAAAATCACTAAATCATTATATTAGTTCCAATATACGATATTAATCGCACGTTCAATGAATATACCACTTTTTACATACTATTGCTAAATTATATACCTTGTGTAGTTTTGTATAAATATAGTATAATCCACTTGTGTAGTTTAGTATAAATTAACCAATATATAGATTAGAATTTATTGAAGCTCTCTCTACTTGGAGTTGTGTAAGTTGTTGCAGTTTTCGTCTCGATCTTAGGCCTCTATGGATGATTTCAGCTCTAGAAACGAACTAATTAAGTCGATATTTTATGAAAGCGCAATAAAACGAAGGAATCCAACAATATTATTACAGGAAAGATGATCTAGACCTGATCGAGGATCATCCTGGACTGAATTGTCTATAAAAATCTTGAGGAAGGGGGGGGGCTCTTCTTGTTATTCTGTTGTTTTTTTTTTCTATATTATGGTTGATATCTCGTTTCTGTTTTAGCCTTGATGAAATTCTGGCCAAAACGTCGGCACGAAGAACATAACTTTCACTTATTTTTATCCGACTTTCTTCTCATGCCATTAAATCTACGATAAATAATAAACATATTACGTATATTATTATTATTACATACTTTCGTCAAAATACTTGCTATAATGCTTAATCCCTACGAGAAATACGGTAGCATTTAATGTGTAAGCCAGAGAGGAATCATGTGATTGAGTATTTTACTCAAAGGTTGAGCTTGATTGTTCATGCAGGCCGGCTCAGAAACATGAAGCAACTCTTTTTTTTTCGGTTCGAGTCAGAGGCATATCCATTAGTAGTCATCAATGATTCCGAGAAGGTGTTGACATTTCAGGGAAAATCCGCTCCGAATAACCATCACAAATCTGTAGGCGAAGAGTTTAATGAATTTTAACATATTTCTTTTGGACAAGATTTTAAAATTCTTTCTTTAGTTCAAGTTTTAGGAAGGCATAAATTTTAGTTTACTTGCAGCGTAGAGAAAGAATACTCGTAAAGGCTGAATTTAGAACGAGTTGGAAGAAAAGTTGAGTTGTCACGTAGACAGTAAAGTGCCGCAGGAATAAGCAACTCTCAACTGGCATATTTCGTGTCCTTCTGCCTTGAAGGTAAATATGTGAAACACAGACTCTTCCTTCATCATCGGCTATTTATAAGGGTTTCAACACTACGATTTTTACTAGAACGAAAAATTGTTCACAATTGCACACTATTGGGTCATTTCTATTACGTCATTTCATATAAAATGCTCGTTTTTTTATTTCAGAAATTCAAAGTGGGATTAGTGAACTATTGTCGTTTATGTTTACAGATTATAATGAGCCGTTATTAATACTCTCTTTTTTTTATAGTATTTACGACCGTTTCAATTTATTGAGCATTGTTTAGTATGCCATAAAATATGACCATGAAAATAAGTGATTTTCGAGTAATTTTTTTTCAACCTGGATACTAGGCAGTCCAATTGCAAGAAACATTACCACGACGTTCGAAAGTGTTGTAACGAAAGTACAATTTGCCGATGGCATAAAAAACGTTTGGCTGGTGACACAGATTTGGCTTAACAACCCAGAGCAAGACCTCCACCAGCAATTGACCACGATGAACATAGGCTTACCGTGGAAGAAATCCCTTACCAAACAGTAAAAGGACTTGCTGCAAAAGTTTATCAACAGTTTCTCGACACATTAAGATCATTGCTAAGGTAAAAAAGGAAGATCCATGGGTGCCTCATGAACATAATGAGGAGCAGCAGCTGAAGGCTTACGAGATAGACGTTTCAATCCTTACTAGGAAAAAAAAACAAGTATTTCTCGAAAGGATAATTACGTATGATGAAAAGTTGATTGCATATCACATCAGGCATCCGTTGAGGTCAAAATAAGGACGAAAGACCGGAACACCTGCTTAAACCAAATTTGTATCCAAAAAATTATTGCTTTCTTCGTGGTGGTAAATGGCAGGAGTAATTCATTTCTCCTTTTTCCCCAGAAGTCAAACCATCGCATCCACATCGTAAAAGCCAATGTGCATTAGTTAATCGGATAGGACCTATAGACCACAATTCCGGACTTAATGTTTCACGACAGGCAAAGACATGATTTTCATGTCATGCATTTTCTTACTTCATTTATTCACAAAACCCTTATTTGTTCAGTTCTGAAATTTAAAAGTCGGGGGAAATGTATACAAAATTAGAGAAAATGTTTTGATTTGTTAAAATTGTTGTACTAAATAACCTTTCATGTTCAAACTGACTTTTGAGATATAACAACTCGGTCAGTCTGTTTGTTAGGCGTTAAGGAAGTAGTTTGATCATGTGATAGGAGTCTACCTAAAGTTAATAAAATAGTTGTTATCATCATGATGATAGTCATTCCCTCTGTGTGGGGATCCCGCTTATAAAGTCTGACCCATATGTCTCCAACTCTCTTCTCCTAATCCAATCAGTCCATTTCCACTCCAGCTCTATTTGTTCTGTTATCTGTAATATTTAAGGATTTAAGGAGAAGCAGGGTACAATTTATAGTTGTTATAATTCTGTATAAAATGTTTCATTTAACCTTAATTAACTCACACAACTTTTGGAATAATACTAATTGGAGAAAGGTAATTGTGGGTTAGTAGATACTTTTCAGTTAGTAGTTTGCTTATTTTTGTTTTTCATTCTAAATATTTCTTATTATGAGTGTAGTTAATTGTGATATGTTTTTGTAATATTTTACTTATATGAATTTAAATTTCGTACAGAAGATGCCCTCGTGACCTTATATTATATTATAGATATTATATTATCTACTACAGGGTAGTTTCCCTACAAGCTGTATCATATCATTATGATCTTACTTCAAATTTGATTGATGTATTTTTTATACAGCTGTAAATGTCAATAAATAAATATATATAAAAAACAAAAAATCGTACATTTTATGTTTTACATTGTATGTTTTGTTAATAACACCATTCTTATACATTTCTACGGTAATTATTTCTTTTACATTTGGTTTGAAATTGTTTTCTTGTGGTGTGTGATTTTGGGTGTATCTAGTTTGAATCTTTGCCTGAAATGAGTGGTGATAGAAATTTGGTCTTATTTTTTTTTTCTTTTGGTAGAAGTTTCTCTTGGTAGAGTGAAATAGAGTTTGTAACCTCTTCCACTTCTTCTCTAGCGCTCTAGAAGTCTGGGATTTCTTATATAGAGAAGTATTTTTAATGAAGGATTCACATAGAGAATTCAATTTTATTTTATTTAGATCAGAAATTAATTGATCATCAACACGATTTTATACAAGGACACCTATTTTTTTAATTTTTTAACAACCCCTAACTAAAGGACCTATCAGTATGAGATTTTAGCTACATCTACAAGGTTCCTGGAAGATTAAGAAATTATGAAATCTTCCGATTTCTCATAATCTCTCTATAATTGGTATTATATTATAAACTTCAATCCTACACCGGAAATTCTTAATTAAATTATATAATTGTTCAGTGATGTTGTGCTTTCTTATATTACCTTACTTTGTATTAATATAAACTCCTATATTTCTCTTTTCTCTATAATAAAAAAAATGACGTTTTGTGGTCATATAGCTCTTTTGGTTTTGTTCTATACATAGTAAACCCTGGAAAAGGAGGGTTAACATCAATAAGAGGGAAATATCATTGTTTATTTTAATAAAAATATTTTGGAAAGTACTCATCTCTGAAGGCTTATTTTAGTCATCTGTAATATACGGTGTAAGATATGCCATTTATGGAGAAAGAAACAGTAATAGTAATAATAAAATTACTTCCTAATAATACAACTACATACCCGTGGAAGTAGATTTACTGCACTAACCTTAGTCAAATCTACTATGTAATCGGATGAAATGTTGATCAAATTTATTACAAAAATCTTAAAATATAAAAAAAAATTGCATAAGTATAGCCTCAAGCCGAATACGGTAAGAGTTTTATATTTTATAATGATTTGATAATCTGATGTATATATATATAGATTTGATAATATGATTTATAATAATCTAATACTGATGTATTGAGACTAGGGTGAAGATGAAAATGTTTGAAAATAGTAACACAAAACTGTCATAAATGTTTATTATTGTTTAGTTTTATTATAAAAAAAATAACTGGTACAGTGCGCACATCACACAACTTTCACTCACTAATCTACTTCCATCCCCAAGTTTTGTGTAGATTAGTGTACGTTTTAGCATTAGACCTACCCGGTATTAATTAACACTTAATTACCCATTAATATAATGAGTTTAATCGAATTCGTTTGAGCCGTTTCGTTCGATTTTTTTTATTTTCGTGCGAGGCTGTTCACAAACACTCAAAATCGTGTGAGCGTTCACACACCTCGCAATACATTCCCTTCCAATGTATTTCCTATAAAGGTAAGAGAATATAATATTATTATGATTATCATGTTTCTGGCAATATTACTGTAGTTCTTCAGTACTTGTTCAATATTACAACATTTTTACTTTGTTTTGGGATGAAATCAATTGATAAAAAACTTTGTATTTGAAAATAACCGTAGTGATTTTTGCCATCACCGTTGCTTGAGTCCACTATGAAATTGCAATGCCTGAGGAGACCGCATCCATTCCCATTCATCTACAATTTCAATGCAAACGTTTAAAATCCCCCATTAGAGTTGCTAATTGCATTGCTATTACAGTTAACAATTTGCAAGTCCAAACAAACATATAGGTTTGAATAGAAGTTGGTACGGAATGTTTTTTTTTTTTTTTTTTTTTTTTTCTGTCTCATAACTAGATAGGTGTGATATGTCAGATGTATTATTTACTTAAAGGCACTGTGGGTGTAAAGTGGGTACCTTTAATTGGGTAAAAACCTGGCGTACAAGCTCGAGTTTGAACAAAACACCTCCTTGCACAATCGTCGATCTAATAACTGTACTTCTATGCAAAGTACTGCACCGCTGATTCATCATGGGTTATAGCGGTACCGATTTAATTTAATTTATATTTTTTATACACTGTTTTCATTTAATTGTTATTGTATTTTTCTTCTTCTTAGCCTGATATATTTTATATTGAGTGAGTGAATACGTAGAACTCTAATACTTCATTGTAGCACCTTATAATATTATTATTCTATAAAAAAATGTATATATTATTTTATAGATATTTTTATAGCATTATTATTATTATTATATATATATATGGATTAGTGCTAAAGGTGCCCTGCCTATACCTATTCGATTAAAACTGATTATGGATGATCAAAAGATTAATACAATATTTTCTCTTAAAAAAATCAACTTTTGTCTTACTTAAAATTACTATAAGAAATTTGAAAGTTATATGTGTCTTATGTCCGTTTATCTCGGATGTGGTAACGAATTTCACAGATACATTGCGACAGTTTATGGGATTCCAAATGGTGCAACATATTGAATATGATTCTTTAATACCTTATAATGAAAAATTACTTTCAACTTACGTGCAGTTTAAGAGTCCACTCAAGCCCTAGTTTTATATTTAAACCCACAAGGGCTTAAGAATAAAAGAACAGTTAAAATCAAAATTGAATATTTTAAATATAAATCATAAGTTTTAATGAAACGACTTGAGCAACAAAGGATTTTATTTCTTATAAATTTCTTATATTTCTTTTAAGGACTTTATTGAATATCCTTTATACACTTCTGTATTCTTTATATCATCCAAACAACGTTTAGGGCTCTTCTTCCCATTATCAAGTTCTAAAAATAAAAATATTTACAATACTTAAAATATTTAAAATCAACAAAATTTACATTCCATTTAAATAAAAAAATGTTTACACATTTACATAAAAATAATTCAATATTTAACTACATATACATTCTTTTCACTAATTTATAACCATTTTCACACCTAAAATATTTTTGTTACTAAGCCAAACTTATTATTTTTCTCTAATGGTATCATTAATTTGTAAACATATGTCATTTTAAATTGCTTATCATTTTTATATATTCCAAATTGAATATAAGTCCTGTTTTTTTTGTTTTATTGAAAAACCTTATTTTTTATGTTTCATCAGTGCTGTTTTCCAAAAATGTTTTTAAAACTGAAAATCATTTCTATTTCAAGAAATAATTGACATTATAATGTTATTTACTATATTTATACATTACTTTTTAAATTGTACATTTTTCTTTCTGTCCATTGTTATTACTTTGAAGATTTGTTTAATTATATTCCTCTATGTTGTGTATCGATTTTAATTTATTATCCTACTAATTACTATTGTTTTAAAAATCTATCCAATTTAGAGTCAAATATGATCATAAATTAATTAATGATAAGATAAGGGAAAATAAGAACAATAATTAGGAAATTCGGCTAAATCATAAAAAACATTTTAGATGTGTAAATTTTTTTGATTTTAATTGTATATTAATTATAAAATTGTTGATTGTAAATATTTTTATTTTTTGAACTTGATAATGGCCAGAAACGTCGCTGGGATGATACATTATAAAGAATAAAAAAGTGAATAATTTTTAACAGAATTGAGTAGTATATCACCTCCTTCTCCTCTACATACTGATAATCATTAAACTGAAACGGCGTGGCGATAATATTTTATTGTCATCTCTGGTCTATGAATTACATTTAATGATGAAGAAAAGGTTGGGAAGACTTCATCTTGTGCAGCTCATTGAAGAAGATAGACAGTTTGGCCGATCCTCTGGGAGAGCTATCTGTCCTTGAGCTTCGGAGATGAACTCGGGTCCAGCTCACCTTGACTCCAACACTTGTTTTCACTGTCTCCTTAACGACTCTCTACCACGACTAATTGCACCCATCACTTACAATGAAAGCGGCCTTCCACTCGGAGCAGAAAAAAGACCTAGTGGCCCCTTTCTTTTCGCTCTATACACAGCCTTACAAACAATGTTTTCTTTGCAAATAATTTTATTCATATTCATTATCACTTTTAGTATATAATTTTACTTGTTATAATAAACCTACCATAAATTTAGAATATATGTGGCAGCTTCATATGAGGGATTCTTAAAATACAAGCAATTTTGACAACTTCAATTTGAGAAAAATTTAAGTCAGCTAAATTTTATTTATTGACATTTAACAATACATAGAAACACATTTCGTAAATTTGATGTTAGATCATAGTGGTGTGACATAGGCATATATAGATATGCCCCATTGGTAGAGATATACCCATTGGTAGCATTCTAATATTATTTCTACATTGTCTTGATGGCATCTTCTTTTCAGGCACCTCAGAGGATTTTCAGGAATGGAAAAGGAAGCAAAGTTAAAAACTAGTGGGCTTGGCTTGTTAGGGAGTATATAATGGAAGGATTGATATTGGATCGGGCTAGGTCGTTTACTGAAATTTAAAGACCTTATTATGGATGATTTTATTTGTGACAATGTAAGGAGCATTCAGGATTTTACAAAAGATTCTGGATTGTAAGGATTGCATACGAGAGGAATTCGATTGGTTAAGTGGGGCCCCAAAACTCAACTCCGTATGCCTAGATAGGCCTTATTATTGTCATGTAGACCAGTCTTTTTTAATGAGTTGGATTGGATTCCAAGTTAGTGGCTTGTCTTGGCTAAATTGAAAATTAAAATTTCAATTTGTTTAAGTCGTGTCCCTAATTAAGAAACATTTCGTGTTCCAATTCATACCTGATTTTGTCATTATTAAATTTTATAAACAAAATAAATATAAGTGATTAGACGGTTATAGCTTAATTTTAATGTGTCATAGTGATATACTATGTCACGTAAAGCTTTCCTAAACAAACGTTCACCACAAAAAGAGTTCTTTGAACCAGACAAGTGGTTCTTGAGAGTAGCTCGTTGAAACAAAGTCGTGTAAGTAATACTACGACAGTTAAAAAGTATACCAGTGATTGTTAAACAATGATAGTAAACATAACCTTGCTAACAATTTAGCTTGGTGAATGAATGATAACAAATTCTGATTAAGTACAACTTTCACCATGCGTAATGACAAATTGAAAACTTACAGGTTTATAAGATACATATGAGGTTATAAATTCGATAGTTCACTGTCATGGCCTTTACATGTGGCTGTTAGCTGTCGTGCAAGCGCAGATATTTGATATTAATACCAGCTATCATGTAATATCAATCACCATTACCTATAGGAGTTCCTTATCTTTATTAGGATTGAATGAGAGAGTCCTTGAAAAAATGTTTTGAGAGCTACTGCCCCAAGTCTTAGAATCATGCCTTTCAAACTTAATTAGAACCATTCTATCATTCAATTCTTACGTTCTAACCCTTTCAAGTTCCACTCATCTCATTTATGATTTTTAAAGGTTAGCATGAAATCGATAGCCTTATATCTCAGTTAGGAATAACTCGAGTAATTTTGGCTATTTCATCAATCATAGGCAAGATTTTTAAATTTTAATAAAAAAAGTATTCGTTCATGAATTTTAAGCTTTTAACGTATTAATCTTCTCTTTTGAATTTCCGCTTTTCTACCGATCTTATTCTTTTATTCATTTTTTTTGTCCACTTACCACAAACAGTTTATAATATAAATGTCCGAGATTACAGCAATAGATGGTCAATGATTATGTTCACTTGTTTGAACGAATTGCTTTTTTCTTTTCTGATACCTTTGTATGAATATTTTGCACTAAATATTTGAAAATATGTCAAAAAGAAACATTAATTCAACACAGAAGAAGACGTCACAAAGACAAAATAATAAATATTTTATGAAGCATCTGTATAATTTACAACCCCCATGAATTTTTTTAATGAATATTTTTCATCACATACAATAAAATGGTATTTTATGAAATTTATGAAATACAAAAACTACACTTTTCTGCCAAATTTGGTTTTTTTATTGTTTTAGTCTGGATTTTTTTAATTTTCAGCTTAATATTTCTAGTAAACAACATAAACCAATGTTAACATACAGTGAAATATGTTTGTTTTTAGCCAAGAAATAATTCTTGCTAAATAGTTTCAGAGTTCAAGTATCAGATGCCATTTTTGAGAAAAACGAATTTTATAATTTCAAGGATTTAGAGAGTCCTTGTCATTATAGCGATTGGATGAGGGAATCCGAGAAAAGATTTTGTGGGTAAAACACTGCTCTCTCTCAGATGAATTCAATGAAAAACTGCAACTATCTGTATATTTTTTATATGGAGGAACTTTAGGATAGGACGTCCTGGTTTCTTCTTACGTTTCCGGGAGTCATTCCTTAAATAAGTACGAATATTCTATAAAAATGTTTAGTTCATTGCAGGCGCGTAACTCAGGGGGAATGTAAGAAAAGTGATTTGCGCGGGGGCACCTCTTACTAGGGATGTTAATAATGAAAAAAATATCGATATATATTGCACTAATGGTTTAAAATAATCGATCTATCGGTTCCTGATATTTCTAGCGTAAGCAAAATATTTATATTAAAATCGGTACTAATATTGCATTAAATATCCATATTATAATGTATGTTAATTTCAATTTTGGCCTCGACACTAATATCTATATTTAAATCGATGAAAATGTCAATATTAGAATCAACACGAATGTTGATATTGGAATCGACAGTAATATCTATATTCGTATCTATATTATTCATTCGAAAAACGTATAAAGATTTAAGTTACCCAGTCAACTGAAAGGCTCATATATAGGTTAAATGAAATTAATACAATAAAAAAGTACTTTTGTTCCTAAAAATCTTTGGCTTTGCACGTATATAATATGTCTGTACAACACCTCTTATTTCTGGAAAAGATTTTTCAACCTGGAAAAAAATTGTTTTCCTCTTATCTCCTTTAATTAATTCAATAAATAAAATCCTTTCCTAGTTGATATCTGTCTATTTTTCATTACTAATAAAACTTTGAGGTTGTCGATCATTTCAAAGAAACAAAATTAATCGTACTTTCATGGAAGCTATTTTGAAAGTTCATTCGGTATTTAAGAGTTTTCCAGTATCAGAGGCAACATAATTGCACTTATTTACTGAGTTTAATCAAAATCGTTGGAACAGGTTTTGAAAAAATATTAAAAAGATCGTTAAATCAATTTGGCACTTGTGATTTGTCAGTTTGAAGGAAAAAGTTGTTGCAAGATCCCCCCAGACTATACACCCATCCTAAATATGGAATTCTAGTTTCGTAGGAAATTTCATTTTTGACCTAGGCTGTTCACCCAAAGACTAGGTTATTTGGACTCAGGAGACCCCAAAACGTGTATTTACGTTGAAAAATCGAATTCGAAAGTTTTCATCATCACAATACATTCCCTGACTATAAATTCATTAAAAATTAATTTTAATATATAAACAAAAAAAGATAGATTAAGAAAAAGGTATATATTTTTAATTCATTTTTTTGTTATTTATTTTTATTATTATTAAACAATTACAGCTTTCATTAAAACATGACGGTTTTCAGCAGAGAAAAAAAATATGAGAGTGATATATTTTATAAAAATATAATTCTTAATATAATGCAATACAGTTAGTTATACATAGCTGTTGGATGAAATGT
Source organism: Halyomorpha halys (assembly GCF_000696795.3). Taxonomy (NCBI): domain Eukaryota; kingdom Metazoa; phylum Arthropoda; class Insecta; order Hemiptera; family Pentatomidae; genus Halyomorpha; species Halyomorpha halys. The sequence goes on along the minus strand of NW_027114362.1, from coordinate 323,832 downwards.
CACTATGGTGACCTTGATGTTTAAAATACACAATGAGTTCGTTGCACTCATTTAATACATAAACACTAATATACTATAGCATACACCGCCGCTAAACCTATAAGACTACCTCACTTTTTAGAGAAATAAATCGGTGATTAAAGAAAATTATATTAAACAATAAAGAATAAACCAATTTTAGAGGAACGAAGTTAAAAAATAAATTAATTAACTTTTTAGATAGAATTTACAGATAACACTAGTGAGGTAAAGTCTAATGGACCAAACTTCTTTTATAAGGATATAAGCTCAATAGCGACCAAGGTTGTGTGGTCCTCACAGGGTTCGCCGATGACCAGGCGGTTTCAGCGTGCGACAGGGTTGCTGCGGAAAGAGTAATTGATAGCGTACAGAGGACGTTCAAAGAAATTGGTTTGGCATTGAATCCTCAAAAGAGTGTGGGCATCATCACAAATAAGGGAGAGCTGGAATCGACGAAGCTCTCCCTCGAGAACGGAGATAGCATCCTGACAATGAAAGAAGGAGATACCATAATATTTAGGATGCACATTCTCGGGAGAGCTACAGTTCAACGAGGATTCGGTGACAAAGTTAAATATGAATTTGGATAAGCTCGTCGCCTCGTGCTTGCTTAAGTCCAAGGTCAACATTGTCAACCAGTACGTGTTCCCGGGTCTTACATATCCTCTCCAGACTCTACATACCCAGACCAGACAGGTGGGAGGGCATTGGAGTACGCCATTTCAAAGAGACCCTGAGAGCAAATAAGTTTATATACGATAAACAAATACTTACGGGCTCTGAATGGTCCAATGCCCTGAAATTGAATATAAATTATGCACACCTACGCGGAGTCCCAGGTGTCAGCGGACAGGATAGAGAAGTTGGGTTCCTCTGTCGCAAATGCAACAGAGAGACGGAAAAACCAGTACATGTTATATTTTATAAAAATATAATTCTTAATATAATGC
>NW_027114362.1:313533-314576 GCF_000696795.3 Halyomorpha halys | reverse complement strand
TCGTATATTAACTCACTTGTAATAGTTTCGATGCCAAAAGGTTTTGATATAATAATGATTAATGAGTTATAATAAAATATGTCCTCTTCCTATATATCTCCTATATCTTCCCTCCACATTTTTACTAATTAATTTTATATATCCAATGTTTTGGCCAACTTGACTATTATTAAGTACAATCTATTAATTAATAGCTTCAATTGAATAAAATAGAAATGAAATATCACTCAGTATTGATATATAAAATTTCCTGTTCAAATTTTCCAGTTCTTATTATGACAAAAAAAAAAAAGGCTTCAAGCTATTTTATGTATTAGAAAATATTAACTATACAACGAATGCTAAATCAGAGGCTAGACATATAAACCCAAACTATGCAGATATTTTAATAAAATAATTAATTTTCGATTAATATATTTAATGCAAAATGTATTTTGGCAATTGTTTACAATTAAGTTTAATATAATTTTCATTCATAAAATAAGTAAGAAAATAGACCGAAATAGAGTTTAAAATTTTGTGATAATATACCTCACTGATAAGTTAGAACTCCAATTAAAGTTAGTTAAATGTACAATGTGATTAGTGTTTTTTAAGGAACAGCAGTTTTCCTCATGTTTGCCAAAATTAATTCACAAAATGTTGATGTCTACATCGTACATAGTACTGAAAAAACTTTCAGTTTATCAAAAAATATATCTAGTACAAATGTCTATTAGCACTGAAATTGAAGCTGGTTGAATGTACTATCAAGTTTATAATTAGTATTAATTATAAAAACTATTTAAATTAATTTTCTATTATTCATTGTTCCGTCATCACATATTATTTTGCAATCATTTATAATTTCATTATCATTTATTATTTTGCTATTATTTATTATTTTATCATTTACTATTTTGCTATTATTTATTATCATTCCCCAAAACGTGTATTTACGTTGAAAAATCGAATTCGAAAGTTTTCATCATCACAATACATTCCCTGACTATAAATTCATTAAAAATTAATTTTAATATATAAACAAAAAAAGATAGATTAAG
>NW_027114362.1:311045-313218 GCF_000696795.3 Halyomorpha halys | reverse complement strand
TCTTTGTTTTTTCAGAATAGACATGATCTTATTTAAAAATGTTTCCTCATTTCCCAAGGCCAAGGATATATTTATATATTAGACTATAGATATATTTCTTTTTTTTGTATTCTGTTACTATTATTATTATTTAATTGTTTCTTTAGTTTATTCTGTATGTATGAAACAAATGAATACTTTGAAGGTTAATACTAAGGTTAATAGATGAATACTCATTGCCCTTAAATTTAGCAGCTCGTATTATCATTCCTCAATAAAAAATATCATTATAAATATTAAAAAAAAAATTATCAGCAGATCCTTTTTCAAGTATCAATTGCATATATTAATCCAATTTAATAAATATTAAAAACCATTTTTTCAAAATTATGTCGTGTGTATTAATAAAATCTAATAAGGCGTAAATAATTAATTGCATATGAATTATGTTCAGCAAAAGCTATTCCGTGTCACACCGCACCGCAGCACGCCTTCTTTAACAACTAGCTACTTTCGTCAGGAGCATCATTTTATTAGGATACTATTGGAAAATTACGGAATACTTTTTTATCCTGTAACACATAGCTTCTCCATGCAAATGTTTCATCATCGTGCACAAAAAATGAATTAACAGTATATTCCCATACTTTGAAATATCATAATTTTGGTATCAACACTGTAGTATCAATGTAGGAATCATCGACTGATTTGGTTTGAAACTATATCAGAATTGTCATGATAGTATAATATACTGTAATTTATTTGAAACATCTGTGCGTAACTAAGTTGTTGGTTGTGTATGCTCATACTGAAAATCGTTATGTAAAAAAATTACTGAGGTGTAACACGTAGGTTATGCTCTACAATATGAAATGTAGAGAGGTAGTAACGATGCGTTTTAATGCAATAATGTTTAGTAGCGGAGCAAAAGTCTACGAGGTCGGTGAACTGCTCATAGATAAGAATGACTAATCTTGGGATTTAGGTTAATATGCATGGCATAGATGTTTTTAGAATTATTTATAACATTTCTATGATTTGACTAATATCTAAAGTCACATTAACATTGGTTATCACTTGTGAAGGGAATCGTTAAAGCTATATAATTGCGTTGAGCTAGTCGATTTGATTCGATCTCTAAACGATTTCGCTCATCTCAGCATAGAGTTGATATCAATTATTACACAAGCCTAATACCGTAGATTGCCTTTAAAGTTGAAAATCCGATTACCTAAGTGATCATTCTTCGTTCGTATTTCTGGAAACCGTTCTTTCGGAGATGAAGGCAGCTATAAATGTTTCAACAGGACAGTATTCCAACCCGATAAGTTTTTACTCCTGCCCACTATATCATCTTCATCGCCATACCTACTACTCCTAGCCATACCTACAATTGTTGACGATACTTCCATCCTTTCGGATCTTTAAATAGCTGGGGTAGTGGTACAGTTATTAAAGCAATAAAATTTATGACCGAAACACAAGCATGTCACTTTCACCGTCCGTCACAGATTCGGTCCGTAAATTCATTCATTGATTGAACTGGTCCCGGCACAACCGTGCTTTGGCCAATCTTAGCGTCATAGTTATTACTACACGGTTAAGGATATTCGATCAAGCCAAAGTTCATGCAGTATTCGCTTAAACGAGGAATAAACTGCACAAGATGGACAGTTTCCAATGGCATGGATGTGGAAGACTTAAATTCATTAGGTCAAGAACTTAACTCTGTATTACATAAGCTATCCAGATTATTTCGATATATTTTCTGTCCAGGTAATATTTAGCTTCTGCACTTGAGACCTACCAACTTATTTCAGCTTTCAGTGGCTTTAAGCACAAGTGCTGGGATCTCCTAGAGTGTTGTTTTAAACACCATTGATTGGAAACAGCCCGGCCTGAGTTTAATTAATGTATATACCTCTTTCCATAATTAATAAGTATTGTACATAAGTATATAAGTATTGTTAACTTGCTTATTTTTTGTTTGTAAATATATAGTATGAATTATATTGCTTAAAGAGTATGAGCGATAAAAATAGTTCACCCGCTTACTACTTGTCACTGTTATTTAACTTTAATTTACTCCATTTACTTCAAACTTCCAAACATGGGCATAACTAGGGTAAGGCACTTCCCCCCTAATAATTCCCTTCCTCTGATTTATATCCGACATAAAAAAAGAAGTTAAAAA
>NW_027114362.1:304588-310130 GCF_000696795.3 Halyomorpha halys | reverse complement strand
TTATAATAAGAAAGTAGTCCAACAGGCTGATTCTCCACACAACTGAGCTTAGCTAACTTGTCAGTTTGTTCATTGCCACGTATCCTTCCTCTTTTTCTCATAATAGCAGCCATGTTCCTGCAATTTTCTTCAATGGGTGACTCTGCAATACCAGCTGCTGATAATTCTGTTCTTTATAGCGGCTTGGAAATCGCTGAAGATTACGGTGTTGCTATCTCTCACTCAATCGTGGCTTCCATTTCAAGGTAAATAGCATTTCTCCACCCCAATTGTCACACCCAGCTTCAATGGGAAATGACTGTTGAAATTAGCTTCAGTAAACCCCAGTTCCATCTGTATATTATAAAATATAAAAACTGTTGTTATCATTCTAGAAATATTCTCCAAGTAAATTCGTATTTGTTGTAGCAATTATGATATTCACTAATTTATTTATGATTTCGGAATAGTATCGGCTTCTTACTAAAATAAACAAATTAATTGAAAAAACAATGTATACATGAATTCCCATGATAATGAACAAAATATATATATATATATAATTGATGATAGAAGTGGTGATTATTAAATAAAAATAGAAATATAATATTTTATTAATGAATAATTATATAATCAGGCTAGGTTACAATTGAAATGGAAAAAGTTACAATTTTATTTGAAAAATGGTACCTAAATTTGTGATAAAAATATTTTAGTTTATTGGTGTTGTGAGAAATTTTTAAGCACACGTAAATTCCCGGTGATAGCAGACCTCATTCACGACAAAAAGATCATATGGACTATGGTAAAATTTCGCTCAGAAAAACAAGATATTCAATTTTGGTATTTTTTAAAGCAAATTATGGTTTTTGTTCAACATATAATTTTTAGCAGAAACTAAAAAACTCTAATTACTCAGAATTATTTAAGCCAGGTTATTCTCAATTGCATCATAATAAACTAGACAACATTTTTTTTGTAAAACAACTGGCATTTTTCTTTGTTTGAACCATGTTTCCGCTTATTAAGAATGCGGTATTTTTCATTTCGTAAAATCAGGAATAAAAAACCTTGTTGAAACAAACAAAGAAAAATTCTCCTTTCATTAACAGAAAATTTAGGTTAATTTACTATACTGCTATTCAGAGTTACTCAACTTGAATAAATTTTTAGTTACCTCTGCCTGTTCAATAAAAAAACATAACTGTCTTATATCAAAAATTACGTAAATTCCTATATTTTCTGCGTAGGATCGGACTATGGTTCAGATAAAGTTGTTTGTTGTTAAGGTTTGCTATCACTTCCTAAAAACCGAATTTACGTATACAAAAAAAATAATAATAAAAACTAAAACTTCATCCCACTCCACACATTTTGATAAATCAGGTGCCTAAGTGATGGCTCCATTCGTGTTAAAAAAATTCTTGTAAACTTGTAGCCATTACATTTGAAAATAATAAGAAGTAAAATTTATATATAAACTTTCAGAGTAAATTGTCTTAAGGACTAAAGCAGATTGTGGGTTACCAAGTTAAAAAAAATAAAGGAAGTCTTTAATAATTCTCACGAATGTGAGAAAGTGCTGGGACTGACGCAAACTAGTTGGTAGTGGCTTGCTTTAACCTCTGCATTTTGATTATCTTAAATCAGTTTGTCAAAAGAACAAAATAAAATGAAATACTTAATCTATAAATTACTGTGAAAAAATCGTGAAATCTTAAGGACTTGAAAATAGTCACTTTTCATCACTATAATACATTTATTATACCCATTCTTTGTTTTTTGTTTTTTATCCAAGTATCCCTTTTTTTTTTTTTTAATTATTTCTCTCCCTTTAATTATTTTCTTTAATTTGCTAATATAATTAATATATTACTAATATTACTAATATTTTGAAATGTAACGTATTAGTTAGCCGTCAACCCTCACCACCTCCTTTCCACCTTCCTGTTTACCTTCAGTTCCATTTTTGTGCTTCCATGCATTCAGTGAGGTAGGTATCCTAGTTTTATCATTATTTTACTTTATTCTTCATTTCACTCTTATTCCCTTTTTCCATTTTTTAGAGTGTACTGTATTTTTATATTTCTTTATTATCTACTTTTTTTCGTTATTATTTCCATTTTAATTAATTTTTTAAAACCTTTTAGTAATTTTTATTTACTTTTACGTTCTACTGTAAATCTTTTTTTTTTTTTATATTATTTTCTTTAATTATATTTTTATCGAAATTTTCACATTTTTTAAATTATAATTAGCCAGACCTTAGTTAAAATGTATTTTTGTTATATATTTTTTCTACTTTATTACCTGTTTTTATATTGTTTAGCCCTGCAATGTGAGGCCAAACCTTGGCTCGTATTAAATAATTTTATTACTATTTGAGTTTTTTCATTGCTACCGCAACCCGAGCATCTTCCTTACACACAGTCAATAAGCGATCTTTCGTTGCTAAATGTTTGAAATGCTGACAAATTAAGCCAATGCATTATATTAAATTTAGAAGGGTCTAATTTATCTTGTAGTAGATATTGAGCAGCGAATCATTGTTATTATTGTTTTACAATCAGTCAATTGAAAAGGAGGTATTTGTCCTGCCTGTAATACCTAAGGTATGATAAAAAAAAAAAGATTATAAATAACTTGGATAAAACTAAAGAACATAGACTATTATTTCTAAATAGAAACATTTGATGTCAGTCTCTAGGCCATTGCGCTCAGCAGATACATCCAAGAATAATAAAAAAGATACCAGCTTTCGCTGATATTTCGAGAGAATGACAATAAAAAATCATAAAATAGAACGGTCATAAAAGGAAATTTATCTCTTAAGAGGATGAACCTCTTTTTCCAGGGCCATAAAGGCCAATCTCTTACTTTAACGAGCTCGTAATTCATTTATAATAGTCAGCATTAGAGGGCTTTTCCAAAGCGCACAATAGCTCTGTCTCATTTAGGCCTTCATAATAATATAAATATTAAGTTCTGTTCTCTAACAAAAGGAAAATACATCAAAATAGTCTATTCTTTTGCACTCTTTATTTAGAAGTAACACACTCAGAGGAGAACGCTGTACCAATGGAATAGTTAAATCTATGGGCGTTGAAGTATATTATTGTGTATAACTATGTCCCTCAGATGCTCCTATGCAGAGTTGGGCAAAAAAATTAAAAATAAATTAGCTGTAGTCGTTTTGGAAACTAAAACTAAATGGTTAGTTGTTATCTATTTGCTCTTAACTAATTCTTTCAACTTAATTAGCTATCGTCTGAAATAAGCAACAATTTTTTTAGTTATAAAGTGCTAGCTATAGCTAAAACTAATAATCGGTTTCAACTACAAACTACAAAATAATATTGTAATAAAAAAGTCCAAGTACAGACTTCATTTAAACTTTTCTTATTTCCGTAACAAAAATCGATTTGCAATCGTGTGATCGTAAAATCGATTTCATTTTCATTTTTAACATTCTTGTAATCATATTAAGGGACCCTAATATGTTAGAAATCATAAAAATTAAAATTTATCGAAACGTAGGCACTTGCTCATAAAATCGATTCCATTTTCATCCTCAGCACCTCTGAGAACACATATGGTGGGTGACCTTAATATTATAGAAACCCAAAAAGTTTAAATAAATCGATTTGCAGGTACAATATTAGTTATCAGTTATTTTCTACAACAAAAGTTAATTTTTATCAGTTTTTAGTTGCCATGTATCCATACCGAAAATTGTTTTTATTTGTCCAAAATATGATGAGGTGCGTGCTTCATACAACTTTCACTTAGCCCCCCCCCCATACTTAGAGTTGAAACTAATCATCGCAAGTTTCAGAACAGATATTTCTATATTCAATATTTCAATTTAATCCTCTCTGTGTATATAAAATTATGTTTACATGGTCAATAATGTTTACATATTCTAAAAATGGATTAGTTAAGGTGCTTTTATGCATCAGTTTTAACCGAGATTCCTTATCTTTAAGTGATATTTTGCTTCCTCAAAATTGAAGAGAAAAAATCATATTCGTTATTTAATGATTTTTTATTTCCGAAAAGGTAAACCGCTGCACAGACGGTTAACAAAATTTGCAGCGTGTATGGCGATGATGCCTTAGGAGTAAGCACCGTCCGTAAGTGGTTTGCTCGGTTCAGAACCGGAAACTTTGGAAGACGCAAAGCTCTCGGATCGCCCTTCAATTGTTGATGATGACTAAATTCAAGCATTGGTCACCCTCACTCTACCCACGGGATATCGCAGAAACGCTTAACATATCTCATGCAAGTGAACCGGCAGAAATTATTGGAGTTTGGCTGGGATGTGATCCTCCACCCATCTTATTCACCAGACCTTCCCCAACAGATTTTCACTTATTTCAGGCCCTTCAAAATTTTTTTTTACCGGCTACACTTTAATTCGCTCAAGGACTGCAAAACGCACATAGAGTTCATTGCGCAAAAATCTGAGAAGTTCTGCGAGGACGGAATTAAAAATCTTCCTGAAAGATGGTAACATGTAATAGATCAAAATGGGTCATATATAATTGATTAAAAATGTTTATAAGAATCTGAAATTTTTATTGAAATCAGCAGTAAAGAACCCTTCTTCTACAAGCCAATATACTAGTCATCCAGGAAATACTTCTAATTTTCCAAGTCTGCTTCTCACTTTAAAATTCCATTATCTCCAATTTCCACAGTTTTCGGAAACCTACTTTTAATATTATTTGTCTTAGTAAAATTTTAACATTTTTCTTTTCAAAAATATTCCAGAGATATAATAATATTCCAGTTTAATAAAATTTACATTCTGCATTATTGAATGCTATATTGGTTAAAAGAATGATTTTAAGAAATTATATTTTGAACTGAAATTAAAAAAAAACTAACTTAGAAATAACTATGGTGACGAAATCATTTAACAGACTGAGCCGTAAACTCATTGTGGAACAGATGTTTTATTTATACATTTTTCGTCATTCTCCAATACCTTCTATGCTTTCAACTTACTTTTTTGTAAAAAAAAAAAAATCCTCTTATCTCTTTAACTTAATCTATAAATCATTTCAAAGTTTATAAATTTTTTTTTACTATTTATTTTTTTTTTTTAAATCTGCATTTAAGCCCTATCAAACAATTTAAATGAATATAAGACATTTGATACTTGAGAACAATTCATTGTACATCGACAAACTGAGTTTAATCAAAATCGTTAAAGCCGTTTTTGAGAAAATAGGAAAAATATATTCTGTAAAGTACAGATCCACTTTATAGAATTTATGTCAGTCGTTTTTATCGAATAAGTTTCTGTCACGTGCCAAATATATACCCTGCAAGTTCAGTTTTGTATGACTTTTCGTTTTTAAGGTAGGCTGACCACTGGACTTCATAACGTGTATTTCGCTTAAGCCTGAGCATCTGCGGATAGCGCCCTCACTCATCCTCCATTGACTTTTAATACCGGTGATAATAAAAAAATGGACAATTGGAGTTCTGGCAATGGTCAGATTCTCCACTCAAGTTGAGTGTTTGCGGCTTTAGCGCACTTGCTCAGCCTCCACTG
>NW_027114362.1:302794-304190 GCF_000696795.3 Halyomorpha halys | reverse complement strand
CATCGGGATCTTCTGGAGACCAGACATCATCCGTACATCTTCGGGACTCGTTCCTCAACAAGTGGGGTTAAAAACTCGGTTCGGAGTTCCCATGGATAAATGTAAATATTGTAAATAGGAATGGTTGTGTTTAAGATGTTATTTTACTATAAGTTAAATTTTGTTTTTTTATTTATTTTTAATTTTCTTCTATTTCTTATTTTTAAACGTTTAATTTATAAATATGGTGTGAATGAGCTCTACGATCCCTGTTACCATTGTCTATAAATAAAAGACAATGTAATATTACACAATAAGAAATATTAATAATAAGAGAAAAGGCGGACTTTTTGAAAGTTGACCAACGAACTAACAACCAAATATGAGGTTTTCAAAAATGTACAGTGTTTTCAAGGTTTTAAAAATTAAAAATATTAGCAGTGGACAATAAAATTCATATAATAAATGAATCGTAATAATAAAAAGTTGAATAAAGGTAGTTATCAAGCTTATTAGAAGTACTATAAAATGTTGTTAGGGTTGTACAATATTTCAAAGCGATTAACCAAAGGATTGGAGGCTGTTTGTATATGCAGACGATATCCTACTGGTAGTAAATCGGCAGTGCTTTAACGACCAAGACTTGTGAGTCATCCAGGCTAATGTTATGACCCAACCTCAACTGAATCCCCAATTTTAATTCTCAAAAACTTAGTAATCTGTCTTCGTATATATGTAAAGTAAAATTACTGACGGGAAATGGAATCATCAAAAATTAATTTAAGACACGTTTAAATTTTATAAAGAGACACTTGTTTAAAAAAAAAAAAAATTCAAGACAAATGGGATTGTATTAACAACCATAGGAAGAAGGTTTATGTGACAGCTTACATATTATTATACGTTATATATTATTATAAATATTTATATAAGTATATTTTATATTATATTATAGGTTAAGCTATATTCTCAAACGTATGTCATCAATGGAGAATGAATTTCCCGATTATGATGACGGATTCTTACAGGAAATTAAATGTGACAAACAATTTTTTATTTATAATTGATCAATCTTACACATCGTTTACTAGTAAGTCGTAAAGCAACATTTTTTCACTTTTTGGCTATCCACTTCTCGATAATTCGAGTTGGATCGACAAAATACAAAATCGTTTTAAAATCGGACGTTCTATGTGGGCTCTTTCTATTGGAAGTTTCAGAGTTAAGTGCGCTGTATAAGAACTGGAACAGGTTACAGAATCGACTTCTCCATCTTAAGAAATTTTTATTTTAAAATTGCTCATTGTTATGAAATATGAACTATTATTTTCGAACTGTTTAACCTTTTATTTTTATAACTCTAACTTACTTAGGGAGGTTTGTATTTTTTTCTCTTGTTTTATTCAATTTTTTATGA
>NW_027114362.1:300082-301284 GCF_000696795.3 Halyomorpha halys | reverse complement strand
AGAAACAATCTAAATTTCCAATCCATTACAAAATATTGACCTACATGACAATAATAAGGCCTATCTGGACGCACGGAATTGAGCTTTGCGGCTCCACTAAGCCTTCGAATTCCTCTCATATTCAGTCCTTACAATCCAAAATCCTTCGTAAAATCCTCAATGTTCCCTACTTTGTCCCAAATAAAATCATCCATAAAGACTTTAATGTTCCAAATGTAACCGATCCAGCCCGAACCAGATATTATTCCTTCCATTATAAACTCCCTAACCACCCAAACCCACTAGTTTCTAACCTAGCTTCCTCTTCCATTCCTGACAATGATCTGCCTGAAAAGAAGATGCCGTCGAGACCTTCTAATGCAGAAATATTATTAGAGGGCTACCAATGGGTAGTTTTCCTACATGCCTATAGCATACCATTATAATCTTACATCAAATTTACTAGATCTATTTTTATATAAATAAAGTTGTAAATGTTAATAAATAAATTAAACAAAAATTAATTTGATTTACTTTCAATTACTCCTGTATGGAATAATTATTATGAAGATGTATTGCGATCATGAATTCCGAATCCGTGTTTTAACAGTTTCTGGTCCCTTGTCCTAATTCCGTATCACCAAGTCAGGAAAAATCATTTGTGTGATTAATCCTAGCCCAAAAACTAAAAGTTGTGCGAACATAAAAATAATTTATCAAAGAAAGGCATGTACAATATATACCTCGGATATTAGAGGAACATTTTAGCCAAAAACGTTTGTTGTGATATGGACAGTAACATACCACTTTCAATTAAAATATTCAAATACAAATATTTTCACAATTTATTATTCTTAATGATAGTTGGGCTTACTAATTATAAATACTGACAATTAAAGTCATCATGAATAAAACTCTAAGTCATAAGACGAACGTTTGACAAGACTTATGAAAATGATCCATATAGATCGATCCATGGATCTATGAATGACAGAAGTGTTTATTTTTTACATTATTCTTATCTGTAATGTCTGAACCCTTCGCGACCAGTCAATGTGGTAGCATTAACTCTCCAGTTAACTACATTTTAGTGGCCAGAAAAGGAACCGAGTCTCACTTTTAAATTTTATACAATTTTTTTTTTGGTTTCCAAAGGATTATATTACTAAAGAAATACAGTGTGATCTGATACAGATAATCCCAACTAATTGCTGCAGGGAAGT
>NW_027114362.1:287292-298893 GCF_000696795.3 Halyomorpha halys | reverse complement strand
CACAATATATCTATTTATTAGGTAGTAATTCATGGCCTCACAATATATCTGTTTATTGGGTAGAAATTCATGGCCTCACAATATATCTATTTATTGAGTAGTAATTAATGCCCTCACAATATATCTGTTTATTGAGTAGTAATTAATGACCTCACAATATATCTGTTTATTGAGTAGTAATTAATGACCTCACAATATATCTGTCTATTGAGTAGTAATTAATGGCCTCACAATATATCTATTTATTAGGTAGTAATTCATGGCCTCACAACATATCTATTTATTAGGTAGTAATTCATGGCCTCACAACATATCTATTTATTAGGTATTAATTCATAGCCTCACAATATATCTATTTATTGGGTATAAAAAGGAAAAAAACTTATTACTACCGTAGTAACCATGAAAACAGGAAAACATTTATTTCTAAATATATTTTTCAGTACCCAGTTTTTCATCACTTTTCATAACATTTGACGACTTTTTCTGTTTTTTTGCTTTCCAACAGTGCATTGTATATCTATATCACTACCCTGATTTATGTAAATTTGTTTTCAACCTGGAAAATATTAATCTTCTGTTTCTGCTTTAGTTAATTACCAAATTCTTTCATAGTTTATATTTATCCATTTCACTACTAACAATGAGATGATTAATTATTTCAAATAAACGAAATTAAAGATAATTATGGAGATGGTCAGGGTTGTTGGCAAAAGAGAAACATAAATAGTTAACAGCTATTTATTAGAGTCACTAAAGCTATCAACTACCAACTATCAACAGCTCTGATGAAGCTCTTATAAAATGGGGCGAAACGTCCGAAAATAAATAGTTGTTAACTATGATTGTTTCTCTTTCGACAGCAACCCTGACCATCATCTCCATAATTTGAAATGATACGGTCAACTATTTATTTGTATATATATATATATACATACATAGTATAGAATTAAAGATACTTCAGAGGAAACTTGGCTTCGACTTTTTTAAAGATCACTATAGTTGTCCCTTACATTTTATTTCATATATTGATACGCCAGTAGAGCAGTGTTGTCCACTGACTCTCTGGACTTTAGGGGCTGGTGCTATGGACCTGGCATTGGAGTGGATTTGTACTTTTCTATGATTATACTATTGGATAGATTGTTGGAATGTGCCAATGTAAATAGAACTATAGAACCCTGTAACCTAAGAACCCCCTAAGAACGATGTGATCACCTAGTGTATAGGACTTGGACGCCTTCTGGGCTCAGGCTGGCCCTTGTGGTCCTGGTTGTTCTTGGCTGGCTCTTTCTTGTACTATTCAGTGGTCAATCACAACTATACCTAACTAATACCAATAACCAACGGGCGTTGATGACCAGGCTGTTAAGCACCCTTCCAAAACAACAAGCAGCGTTATCCACTAAGGAGCAAAGTAACCCACTTTTACGGCACTTAAGATCTTTCAAACACAAATATTTCATATAAATATTTAGTGATTTTCTGTTTCTGAGAATTCTAAACCGACGTTTCGGAGTCCTCCTCCATCTTCAGGGTACTTCTAAACAAAAAATATTAAATTTCAAGACCTATGCGGCAAAATTGAAGTCATTATGCAGGCATCAATAATTACTTAAACTTATAATAAAAAGAAAATAGTGGGGTGTGTAAGGGAAAAATAAAAAAAAAAAAATGAGAGCTGATAAATATGTAGAATGCATTATGTAAACATAGCAAGGATTACGAAGAAGGTCAACTTCCGTTTAGTGTGATAAAGATAACAAGTAGTATCCTTGTATTATCCGGAAATATTTTATAGTTTTAAAGAAGATCACGAAGGAAAATTTTTGGATTTTAGACTTATAGAGCAAGGAAGATACAAGATATTATTGTTGTAATAGGGTAATTTATAAAAAAAAATTAACTACTATTTAAATAGTAATTACTAAGTAGGTTTTTATTATTGAACTATTTTACAAATTTGTTGAAATGCTCTGAAGACGACGGAGAAGGACTCCAAACATCTGTGTAGTGTAAAAAAATTTAAAATAAAGAAATACTTGGAAAGGAGAAAAAAGGAAATCAGTAAATAATTATATGATACAAATTGAACCTTTCCGGGGGAAAAGATTGGTGTACAAACAGAAAATATTTCATTTTTTTCATTTATTAGAGGTGGAAGTTTGTTACTAGGTTTGCGATTTTCATGTGATAAAAAATTCAAAATTTGTATATAAATATGTTTTTATTTTTACAGCAATATATAGCGTAACCAGTAATTTTCAATATAAAAAATGCCAAAATGGAAAAAAAAAACAAGTTAAAATGCCTAAAAATAAACAAAATAGGTACCGTAATTTACCTGAAAAGGGAAAAATATAGTGTATTATATTGATAATCTCGGTTTTCCGTACCAATTGCTGCAGGGGGGGATGTTCGGATTACTAAAAATTTCGGATTAAAGAAAGTATCAAGAAAAATAGTGAAATTATTTTTACATTTTTTTTTTAAATTAAGGTTTGAAATTTTAAAAAAAATAATTTTTTTTAAAGAAGTCGGTTTATTTTGTCGTCTGATGCTACGAGCCTTCTAACATTTCTCGTCAACAAAGTTTGTAATTCACATATTCCTACTATTAATTATATTAGTTTTAAAAAATCAAATGATTTATACAATAGATATTATGTATTTCTAATTCCAACAAAATATATTATGAACACTTCCATAGGGATTAGATCACCCGATATCGAAACTGTGTAAACATTTCCACATTTTCACGGTGATTACAATAACTTGCCTATAGATCGGAAAGTCCTCTACACGTGTAGCCTTTTATTCGAAAATAAAAATGTTATTACCTGCTGCGTTTTCTCAGCAGTAGTGTAAGTGAAAAGTAGCTTTTTCTAAAGTTTTGTAACGCCATTTCGGATTACTGAGGTGCCCGGATTATCGATATTACACTGTATATTAAAAACCATTACCATTTAAGCCATTATCCTCATCAATAAGTTTTCAAGTGAGATGTATCTCTGAGATTCCATATAACTAATCGTCTACGATGGTGTTGTAAAATCCATTTGTATCGACGCAATAGACGTGCAAATATGACACTTGAAAAAAGCTCTATGAGCTCATAGACATTTATGAGAGTACATGTTTATTTTATATATGTCGTTTCTCGAAAAATAATTGAAATTATCACTGCTGTAATTTTATATTTATGAATTTATTTATTTTCCCGTATTTACTAATAATTTTCTTTTTAAAAATGAATAAATAACAATTGAAAAAGGAAATATGGATTAATATATGTACTCATATTAAAAATGTGGAAACTGTGAAATATTTAAACATATGTATAACATAACTGGTTATGTTTGGTTTCAAATTGTTAAATTATCATTAATCATATACTGCATAAGTATAAAATTATTCCTAGGAAGCATAAACATGAATACAGAAGTTATAAACATAAGTAAGTAAGTAAGTAAAATCATAAAAATACCATCCTTTTTATCACATACATACCATATCAGACCATATAAGATCAAATCAGGCCATATCAGACCAAATCAGGCCATATCAGACCAAATCAGACCGTATCAGACCATATAAAACCATATCAGACTATATCAGACCATACCAGACCAAATCATTTTGAACAAAAATATATAAATATGTTTCTGTTTCCATGGCATCATTTTTCTCATCAAGAGAAAAAAATTATATGAAGCGGAAAAGAAACAAAAATGTAGATATTTACATTGGAAGAATACAGTTGAGCGCGTTTGGAATAGGTTGTAGGAAGATAATCCTAGTGGCTGTCAAGAAAGGTACAAAATAGTGGAAAAACTATTTTATGATAACCAAGGTTTCCCCCCACTTCGTCAGGGCTAAATGAAAACAAGATGCAAACATTATAAGAAGTAACAGCAAATTAGAATACATATACTAAGAAAGTAATAAAATATGTAAAAAAAAAAAAAAAATTTAACTAAGCCATAGCTGCCACCTTCTTCCTGCCTAACATAACTGTCTTCAACCTTTTTCATTAGGATCAGATATATCCCTTTCCGTTTATCTCTTATTTTTATAATATAATTCTTATTATTTCCTTTTTATTTGTTACAGTAAGTTACCTTTGCCACATTTACTTCACCTATCTGTTTACCATTTACACCTACCTTCTTACCATGTTTGTAACTATTTCTAATTAGTATTGTTGTAATATTTATTACTCTAGTTCTTTATTTACAATTCTGTCACTTTTGGCTGTATTTATTAGAAATTAGTTTCCTGTTTACCAATATTTATATTTGCGTAACTTCAGCTTTTTAGTTTAAAAAAACTATTTGTCTGCATATTTGCTTCTTACTTTGTATATGTACTATAATTTTTTGTCACTCCATACAATGTTTGCATCTGGTTTTCATTAAGCCCTGCAAAGTGGGGCGAAACATTTGGTTACCATTATATAATAGCTTTTTCTACTATTTTGTACCTTTATTGATCGCTACCCGGACTATCTTCCTACATTCTAAACATTTACAATTTATGTCAATGGAATGTAAACAATAAAGAGACATATTTATTTTCTGTCTGTATTATAAGGTATTTTATAATCACGCGTAGCAAAAAAATAAAATAAAAAATATATATATTTACCTTTGTCATGGGTCAACATAGAGCAAGACGTCAGCCAGCTCTCAATGAAGCAATGGGAAAGCAGTGTGGAAGATTTGATTGAAACTTAAAGTTTAAAAGGTCCCGGGGTAGAGAAGCAATCACTTTCAAAAACACTCTCCTATATATTCATGAAATTCCCGTATTGCCTCTTTGGAATTTTCCGACTTTTCCTTCCCCACCATTGCTGAGTCTTGCCTCGTAAACTCTAGGAAATAGAATGGAGTTCCATTTCCGTAGCGCATTTTCTTTTTTTTTTTTTTTTGGTCCTATCTTTCTACGGGTAGTTAAATATCTTAGAGTTTTTATCCAGTTCTTGAAGCAATATTAAATAAAAGGTCTCTTAGTACCTTCCTTATTCTATTCAAGAACTCAAACGGTTTTTATCTATCTCACTAGGATCGATTTTTCCATGAAAACATTTTTCATCTTGATAATGTACATTAAATAATTTTTTGAATATTTTATTTATATGATTTTATAGTTTGGGCTGTTTATTCCTAATTATATACATCAATCATGCTTGCATTGTATCGTACAAACGTTTAATACATTATTATGTTGACTTGTTTCCAGTGTAACTGATAGTGATATGAGATTTGTCTGCTACTAAAATCGTTAAGTAACCGCCTAAAACAGACTGATACATCGGAAATAATTCAACGATCTCTTCCGTTGCCATTCTTTCTTATATTTTGTTAAACTGTGGTATTCTAAACAGGGCGATAGTTGATAATTTTTTCACATTTCAAAATACCTCTCATTCTTAGGGGTGGTTGCACAAACCTCCGGTAAAACTAAGATTTGTCCAAGAGTTTAAGCAATTCAAATCGGATATTGGTAGAACTTCATAATTATTAGGGTTTTCATTTTTTATAAAAAATTTCTGTTTTTTACTTCCATTTCTTACGCTCAGCTGAGGAAATAATATTCATCATATTATAGTTACCATAAAACTGTAGCAATTTTTAATCAGTGAATCATAATTTATTGAAACAAATACTTATTTTTTCAATTCATTTCAAATTTTATTTACAGGAACAAATCAATATTATTTAAAAAACTATAAATGTTTCATTGATTATGTTTTCTCATTAGTGCAATCACATTGAAATTTGTTCAGCATGAATAAGGAAATTCGCTTAGGAATGGTAAAAAAAAATGTAGCAGTGTCACCGAAAATATAAGAAATTGGCTCTGTCAAAACCAAACCAAAACTTGAAGAAATAGCAAAAATCAACACTTACTAGACAAACGGTCTAAACTTGCAATTCATTAGAAAAGATTCATCTACATGACAATAATAAGGCCTATCTGGACATAGGGAGTTGAGCTTTGCGCCACCACTAAGGAATACCTCTCCTATCCAATCCTTTCAATCCAAAATCCTCAATGCTCCTTACTTTATCACAGATAAACTCATACATAAAGACCTAAATGTCCCTTATTTAACCGATCTAGCCCGAACCAGATATCAATCCTTCCATTATAAATTCCCTTACCACTCAACCCATTAGTTCTAACTTTGCTTCCTCTTCTGTTCTTGACAATCCTTCGAGTCGCCTGAAAAGAAAATGGCCTCGAGACCTTATATTGTAAAAACGTTTTTAGAGAGCTACCAATGGGTAGTTTCTCTACATGCCTGTAACATACCATTATGTTCTTACAACAAATTTACTTGTTGTATTTTATGAACTGTTGTAAATGTAAATAATAAAAAAATAAATATAGTTTTGTCATTAACATGTTGTAGTTAATATTGTACACAGACTTCAATAGACGGATATTTTTTCAATTGCCTATGTGTTAATTGTTTGAATAGATAATTTTTATATATTTTTTTAAAAGTAAACATATTTTATGCTTTCATTCATTCAATTAGCCCATACCTCTTATAAAATATGTAACAATAACATAATTAACTAACAGAGAAAAATAAAAGTTTTTTTATTTCCTTAGTTGTTAAAGTAGTCAGACTTTACATTATTATTTTTTTTTATGTATGAAATAAATAGTAAGGAATAGCATTGCTATCCTGAATAATAAGACATAACTGTGTTGAAAGATAGGAGGATTAAACTACTCTCAAAGAAACGCCCTTGAAAAGTGAAATCTTCATTGACCAATTAATTAAAGAAAGTATTTCAATGTTTTATAGCATTTCTTTGGCCGAGTGCTAACTTGTTTTGAATAGTCAATCACATTTTTGAGCATGTCCTCGGAAGCCATCAATTAGGCAGACACCTCAACGACACTGCATCCCTACTTGCATCGGAATTGCTTAATTCTATTATTGTGCGAAGGATTTCCTTTTTCTACAAGCTTTTAAAATTCCTGAACAGCCTTAGGTTTGCCGTGCCTGACTTCTAATAATTCAGCCAACAACTCTCTGCTTCCTGGTAGTTTGAATAGGTAACTTGCAGGATATTACTTTTGATTTGATGATCGATTTGAAAACTGATTATAAAGCGATACATCCATCATGTTTGAGGTAGGATGCACAGTTCTTTCGATTTTTGAAGTACTCACCGGAGTAAATAGGGGGGATGTCATAACCCTACTCTCCTTCTAAACTAAAAGAGCGCTAAGGGGTGGGGATTATACCACGCCTCTTGAAGGCAATTTTACGTTGAAGTTAATAAGGGATTCCGTACATTAATATAATTATCTGTAAAACCCTTCATTTAATCGTAAATGTGAAGAGAACAGAAGTTGTAGTAAATTTTATATTCAATAATTGGGTATATCTATAATGAAAATTCATTCAGCCGTTATTGAGAAATTTTTACTTCTTTCTGTTCAGACTCATTACAATATATTAATATATGTAAAATTTTAAGGATTCCAAAACATATTTAAAAAGTAAAGTGTGAATATACAATTGAATTAACTTGGTCAATTTTTAAATTAGTTTTCTAAGAACAGTTAGTAAAAATTAATTTATTTTATGAAAAATATTAAAATATAAATTTAGATACAAAAATTGTTTATAATATAATGGAGAATTTATTTATTAAAAAAAAAAGAATATAAACAGTAAACATTATTTTTTAGGTTATTAATTTTTACAACTAAAGTGTGACTGAGAATTAATAGTAATGCAAAAAACCAACATCAACAACGAAATGTGAGCATGCATTAAGTAACTCTCAATTATTTTTTTTAAATCCCCCTGCCTAGTCATCTTTCGCATACTGAGTGAGGCAGCAACTCTTAACTATCAACTGTCAAATACGTTCTGGATGCCACACCTACGAAAGGAATTGACCCCATCTTTTCGTCACTCACTCTAGAACCGTACCCACTCCATTTTACACCTTCCTTCAAAGAGTAAATCAAAGTATCTCAGAGTTCGGACTGATATTAAAGTTAGAATCCTGCTGAAAAGAAAATTTTATGGGCTTTACACAGGCACCTGAAATTTTACATCCTTTACCTTAAAATTAATTTGTATTTTGATAAATGGCTTCATAAGGGTATTTCTCAGATAATAACAAACAGTTTGCATTATTGGGCAATATTCCCCTCTAGTTATCACTATTCTTATTTCAACAAAATGTTATCTGAATTTTATTTTCGAAAAAAATCCTTTGCACAATTCCCATCAAGCTCTAATCACACCGTTATTCGCCTCTGAGGTTTTTGCACGTCGTCTGAGGGATAATAAAGGAACATTTTGGTGGCACTGGTAACATCCTTTGCCAAGGCTTTCAACACTAGTAACGCGGGTGAAACAGAAACGCTGGGATCTCTTGGAGTCCTATTTCGCCTTTTACACGTGAAGGAAAGCTTTAGTTTGGAGTATGTATTTTTATTTAGTTTTGTGAAATAGAGAATTTAGCAATGGTGTTCAACGTTAATTGTTACAAAAATCTTTTTGTATATTTTTGGCATTCACTGATTACAATATAATTTTTATTTCTCTATTTTCCTCAAATATTTGGAAAAAAACATTGTTATAACTTCTTTTTTAAATATCTATATATTATTTAGAAAGGTGTCCCCTCAATCATTTATTGCTTTTCCTTGTTTTAAAATGAAGTTTTTGTACTCAGTCAGTTTTATGGGATATGAACAATAAGAATTTAATAAAGTTTTAAGAATAAAGAATATTTTAATTAATTACAACACGATCATAAAATTATTAAAGCAAAGCTATGATTTTTTTTTGTTTCTAAGTCTTGGAATAATTTCTCGGATCTCAATTAACATTATCATAATTTATGTTAACTTTAAACATTCAAATAACATTTTCTTGTATCGTGAGAGGCTTTATAACCAATTACTAGCAAGGAGAGATTACCACTATTGATCAAAAAATTTTTGTTTTAATTTTACACATAAAAAAAAATTGGTAAAAAATAAAACACCCTGACTCTTCTTTCTTTTATATTTGAGTTAGGGCGACGTCATTCGACATGGTTCTTTCACCAATTTTTTTTTTATAGTGTAAATTAATTTACAAATATAACTAATATAATCGCTTAGAGTTTTTGAAAGAAAATGTTTCGCTCAGGAACAAATTGTCACTTAGCAATTTTCACTTTAACAAACACCTCATTGCATGTATTGGGGCTGAGAGCAAACTAAAAGAGATGGAAATAATGACGAAGGAGGGGGGGTAGAGGGGGAGGAGAGGGATAGGGGGGAAAGGAGGAGAATGGCCGTTGGTTAAATGGCGAAGGTACGACAGGCTGGCAATAAATTTCTGTAAGCCCGATCAGGGTTGCCAACTAAGGAAGGCCAGGCCGCCCTGTCCTCCAACCTACCACATTTCTTCAAAACTCTAACCCGAGTCAATGTTGCCATGTAATTCGACCCTATCTAAGCATCATCCGCTTCAAAAATATCATTAATTTTTAATATTCACAAAGGCCAACATCCAAAAATTTGGTTTGATGATTTTGGCAGATTTTTATGTGTTTTTTACTTTAATTTAACTATATATGGCACTTACCTATCATATTCAAAAATAGCTCCATCCAAATTTAGAAAATTTTTATCCAAATTAGAAAAGAAAGCGAACAAATTTCCCATAGACATGCCGATCAGGTCAGAAATTTGTATTTGTATCCAAAGACCTGACTGACGTCCATGATTAATTCACGGCAATATTACTACTTCAGTAATTTTAGTTTTCTAGGAATTTAGATTTAAATTTTGGACGGAACTGGTTTTTAAGCAAACTAAGTGATTAACCACCATTTTCAATGCAGTACACTGAATAATAATATTGGAAAAAATCGGAAATATAGTTTTAATTCGTTTAAAAAAAATATATAAGACACCTTTTTTCTTGGCGAAATTTCAAGAGAAAAGGTGAACATGCAATAAAAGCAGAAGAAAAGGTCAGTTCAGGACAATTTTAGTAGAAAAATGAAAATTTGAAGGAAAAAAAATACTTGAATTTGAATATAAGATAAAATTAATTAAAAACTCATTGAACAAAAAATGAATAACATTCATTGTTGAGGAACCCATATAAACGCGTTTTCATTCTCATCATTATCAATCTCGCTGTGATATCTGGTACCTAAATGTTTATAATACTCAAATGAATCCATGCTTTTCTAATCCGGTTCAAAATTTTTCTTTAAAAGATTGTCGACATCTGCCAATTTCGCTGGAGTAAGAGGTCCTCCTACTGGCATCAAATCCGGTGACGAGTGGATTAGGAAAAATATTTTCCTATTTTCTTTGTTTGCGGTTGAAATGCACCTACATCGCTGAAATTGTTCGACTCAACCAGAACTTCAATATCATCTTAAAATTTGGATACTTTGCTATTGTAAAATGTGAAAATATGAAAAGAAAATGTTAAACAAACTGCCTTGAAAACAATAAAACCTTTAAAATAGAGCTTGGATAGAGTTGTTTTTTGCAACAAAGGCATCACTTTGAACGGAATGGTCACGGGGAAGGAGCTGGTTCCTTACCGCTTAGCAGTATGATGTCGTGTATCGAGAAAATGCGGAAAATAGAAAAAAAAAAAGAAGCCATTTCAGAAAAATATGGATGGAATTGGTTCTGAAGCTACACGCCTAACAGGAAATGTATAGCGATCATGTAAAATTCCGAATTCGAGTTTTGACGGAAATACACGTTTTTAGGTCCCCTGAGTCGAGTGAGGAGCCCAGCTCAAAAACGAAAGATGTGAAACTGAAAATTCATATTTTAGGCGGGTATATGGTCTGGGATGTGACAGCAACTTTTTCTTTAAGGTCGACATACCGGAAATACCACTTTATGATATATAGTTTTCATATTTTTTCGATTTTCTCGATTTGTAAAACTTATGGTAATATTTTTACACCCTTTTGAAAATAAAAATATTTGAAGAAGGCAGATTGAATATTTCAGGAGCCTTGCAAGTTTTTCGGGATTTTCGTACAAAAAAACTGGGTATCACGAGTTTTACTCATCATGAGATTTTTAAAATCATTAAATGATAGAAAAAACCAGAGTTCATTTTCATTTTTAGTACACCGAAAACCACAAAGATCAACGAAAATCATCAAAACAAATTTCAAGAAGGTTATTTTTGTAAGATACAAAAAGTAATTTAAATGTCATCTGTTAGTCAGCATAAGTCAATTTGATGATAAAAATGATATGCCTGGCTATATAAAATGCACTTTTGAATCGTGACTTTATTTTTTTTTTTTTATGACCCTCTCTTTATTTCTGAACTACAGGGATGGGGCTATCTGCAGAGTATCACCCAATTCTAACAATGGTGAGGGAATCACCAGAGAAATAAAAGTGGCCCCGCCTGGAAGGATTTGAACCAGTTTCACTGCAATTACGAGATTACTAAAACCTATGCCTCAACTTCCTCAGCTACAGGCGGCCCTTTTTGAATCATGACTATTCGCAAACTGACTGTTGTAGTAGTGGTAAGCTGTTTCAACGAACACTAAGGCTATTACTTCCACA
>NW_027114362.1:284459-287242 GCF_000696795.3 Halyomorpha halys | reverse complement strand
TTAAGCGATTAACCTAATTAGCGTTATTTTAGTTACTTTATTACTTTATCCCTTCCTACTCAGACATAACAAGCAGTATCTCCAGTAGGATAGATTTGAATCATGACTATTCGCAAACTGACTGTTGTAGTAGTGGTAAGCTGTTTCAACGAACACTAAGGCTATTACTTCCACATACCTATACAGCGAGTCCTATTATACATATCCACTCCCCCCCCACCAACTTTTACAATTTTTGGAATATTGATTTGATTTTTGAAGGTTCAAAACAGTGGTATGAAGTAGAACCTTTTCAATTTTAAAATCTGATTTTATAACCTTCTCCAGGGCAAATAAATCTGAAATTTCCAGTAGAATGGGTTAATTTTCTTCAGATTCTGAAGGAATAACACATTTTAAGACGAATTCGTCTTGGACTGTTTATTGATCAAAAGCGTCCTTTTTGTTCTTTTATGATTATTATTGTGTAATGTTTGATTCTATCTTATATTTATGGATAATGGTAATAGGGATCATAGAGCTTATTCACACTGTATTTACAAATATATAAATTAAACGATACAAAAAATAATAAATAAGTAAATAACAAAATTAAACTTCATACATCTGAAACACAATCATTCCTATTTATAATATTTGAATTCAGCCTCGGGAACCGATCTTTTCAAGGAAAGAGCAGCATGCTGAAAGATCACGGTACTTCTCTGTCAACCGCGTCACTGCTTAAAGCGTTTTTAGCATAAATCGCCGAAAACCATTGACACTTTTTCAAAGTTATTGAAAATTTTCCTACAAAGGTGGCATAAAATGGAAATTGGGGCTTCGAAATCAGGACATCCACTTTAGTACCTCAGCCGGTCAAGATGACTCAAATTATGACGATGGATCCTTATTATAAGATATAAATTATTGGATGCCATAGAAATTGGATTCTAAAATGATTTCGCTTTATATATTTTTTCAACTTTCCGTACCGTTTACGAACAAAAATCCAAACCCGTAAATAATTGTCTTTGGAATTTAGACTAGGAATAATTTTATACTTATGCAGTTTATGCTAAATTATATTTTAACAATTTGAAACCAGTTATATTTTACATATCTTTAAATATTTCGCAGTTTTCACATTCTTTTTTTGTTTGCATACATTTCATGTAAGAACATATTTCCTATATTAGTCCATATTTCCTTTTTCAATTGTCATTTAATTATTATTTCTAAAGAAAATTGTTGGTAAATTAAAACAAATAAATTCATAAATATAAAATTAAACCATTGATAATTCTTAATTATTTTTCGGGAAACATAAAATAAACATGTTCTGTTATCCTATCATATACTACGTACTGGTACCATGTTTGCACCTCTATTACGTCGATATAAAAACGATTTTACAACACTATCATACACGATTAGTTATAGGAAAACTTAAAGATGCATCTCGCTCGAAAATTTATTAACAGGGATAGTGTCTTTAAAAAAACCATAACAATTTAATATACAGTGTAATATCGGTAATCGAAACTTCAGTACTCCGAACACTACAGTTATTCGAACTGGCGTTAAAAATATTTTTAAAAAGTTACTTTTTTGCAGAAAAACCAGCGGGTGCAAAACTAAAAAAATTGTTTTTAAATAAAAGTGTACTTGCGTAAAGGACATTTTTAACTTCCCGATCTATAGGCAAATTGTAATCACCGTGAAAATCGAAAGCGGAAATTTTTTACAGTTTCGATATCGCGTAATCTAATTCCTACAAAAGTGTTCATAATATATTTTGCTGGATTTATAAATTAATAATATCTATTGTATAAATCATTTGATTCTGTGAAACTAATTTAACTAATTGCATAAATATGTATAATACACGTTTTATTAGTGAACTCATTTTTTTTATTAAGCTTTAAAATAATCCATACAAAGAATATATTTGGTTTTTATTTATACTTTTGTTCACTTATAAATTAATAATCGTATAGTAATAACAAATTAAATCATCTTTTAGCATTACTAGGGATGTAAAAGAAACATTTTTTTTTTTTTTTTAAAACTTCAAGCTTTCAAATTTCCAATAAAATATGTTAAAAAAAAAAAATTAAATAAATATAAATAGTTATGTGCATTGGTATTGTTGAATTGTTTTACACCGTTTTTCCTAATACTTTCTGTAGTCCGAACACCCTTCTGTGGCAATTAGTTGGTATTACACTGTCTACCTAAACTCGAAAAGCTTTCATCTAATGGAGCCATTGCAATACTCGTTTAAATATTTTTCTTCAGATCCAGAATCTCGAATCATTTTTCCAAAAAAAAAATTCATTCGGAATTTTATAGCATGTTATTCGTTTTGAAAAATAAGAACGAATTTTATATTAAATAAAAAATAAAATATGGTTTGGAGGACGGTGTAGCTATCGATGCCTGATCCGCAAGGGGCCCCAGAACTTAATGGCAGCAATACAAGATCGAGACAGCTATCGGAAGTTAATAGGCTCTCACTCAAGGCAACGGGTTGTCGCGCCATTATTAGTAAGTAAATAATAATAAATAAGAAAATAAAGCCGAAAAGTTTAAAACTTTCGTTTATTTTTCACTTTAGTACTCAACATCTTTTAAAGAATCTACAGCACGATAAAAATTAATAAAACATTTCTTAAAGTATAGTAGTATGAATTTTCTAAAACTAAAGCTCCGATTCCTGGAGTTTCTCAAAACCAACATTTTTTTTTTCAAAAAACGTGAAATCAACATTTTGTAAACTTATTTTGCCATGAAATACGTGG
>NW_027114362.1:281160-283804 GCF_000696795.3 Halyomorpha halys | reverse complement strand
GCTTGTTATGTCTGAGTAGGAAGGGATAAAGTAATAAAGTAACTAAAATAACGCTAATTAGGTTAATCGCTTAATGTTTACCAAGTAATGTTTGTTGAGGATTGCATATGCTTTACTCTTCAATACGCCCACTACCAAGATGGCGACCACAAATTGCTGAAAGGGCTTGTGATCTCCAGCATCAGTGTCTTATTCTAATATTGTTTCCACTTGAGCCATTTGTCTAACAGTACGCTGTCCTCCAGGGCCAAAGTCCTTGCATTTCACACCTTTCTTTTTTCAAATTTAGGTCTTTTTTCCATTTAAATTAAGTTAAAAAACCTGACAATTTTAGGTTTATATTATTTCGCTATCTTTTTCATAAATTTATCCATCTGTCACTTTTAATAAGCTGTACTTATAAACTAAATATTTTTTTAAAAACTAGCAAGTAGAGATAGATTTTCATAAAAATAATTAAACTCAAAATTGAGAACAGATGGAGTCAAGGAATCCTGTCCTGTAAAATAGAAAAAAATTTTGCTGTACCAAGAAGGAAGTGTAAATTGATTTCTGACAAAGGATTCTTACTTAAAACTTTCGAATATTACGATAGTAAAAAGTTCACAACTCCTTCAGGGGGCATATGACTAATATGGCCGATTTATTAAAATAGCCGCTATATATTGTTATGTTTGTATCTAACAACTCCTATTAGAAATAGATTAAGTATAAGTGAAATTTAAAGGATTAAATTGCATAAATTTTGGTATATAACAAGATGTGTATATACCCTTTTAAATTTTAAAAGGAAATGTCACCGTTTCCTATTAATGCTATCGGAGTAATGTCTATATAGAGCAAATTTAGTGCAGTGCATTTTTGTTTATTACTAGAAAACTATTAACAATGAATAAATTTCACTTTTTACTTTTTATTGAGTTTCCTATATTAAAAAGTAAAAAGTTCACTTGTTAAAAATTTCCGCTTTTGTGATTTTGTTTTCATACACTCCCAGAAAAGACATTTTTTCATTACCCAACAACAATTTTCTGATAGGAAATAATTCAAACTTTTACCTAGATTACACAACAAGAACAGGAAATGTCCTTGAAAAAAGGATATTAAACTTTTCCAGGTCACAGCACTCGAGGTTTATTTTATTCAAGATAATATATTTTTTAAAGTATTTCTCAAAAATTCGAAAATTGTTATTCAAAAACTGCCGTCTTTTGCAAACGGTTTTACATTAGAATCCATTGAAAGAAATTAATTTGCAATTACTTCTGGGTTAACTTGAAATTTTACTGGACGCATGTAGTTCGCAATAAACTTACGAAATTATTAATTGCTCATTCAGTCATTATAGATCAAATTACAAAACTTTGCAAAGTTGAAGCTTATGTTTTCTTCCTCTTCATTCTTTCTTTCTTGTTTTGTCTGCTATAATTTCTTCTTTCTTCTATCTTGAATATAAATTGGTATACATTTTTTTTCTTCAGAATTTTAAAGTTTTACTTTATGTGTTCATATATACGTATTTAGTTTTTAAATATACATACTCGTCTTTTAATCAATAAAATTTAAATTTTTCTCTAAATATGCATTTGAACTATCTCTATTAGAAATTAAAGTAAATATGGTTTAAAAAATTACATAACTTGTGTTAAGCTAATTCAAAGAATAATTAATTTGACTTTTTCTATATTAAAAAAAAATTAAATTGACAATTTAAAATTAATATTTTATTATGACAGATATGCACCATATATTAAATAATATTAAATTTGTCTCTTCTTCGCCTAGAAAAAAAATATCAATACATAATTAATGACTAGTTTGCTTGAATAATATTTGTAATAAATAAATTATCAACATTTTTGCAATAATTTATTTCAACTAAATATACTATATTATATATACTATATAATATTATACTCTTATATCTTTTAATAAGCTTTATATTATTATGTGAGGGGGAAAAATAGTTTTCATTGTAAAATTGAAAGGAAGTTTCAATATCAGTAAATATTCGATTTTAACAATGTCCTATTTTCAGATAAAGCTTTATACAGCTTATACAGAGAAGTGGGATTGTGCGATGTGGGGCTAGAATAGGCCAGCACGGAATAAGCGTAAGTAGTGTGTTTATACTCGTCTAATACCATCTATAAAATATTTAATTTTTTTAAATAATTCACTGTAAAATTACTGAATTACTTCTTGGAAATTGTTGGTTCTATTGCTATGAAGAATTATAATTATGCTCTGATTAGTAATATATTTTGATTAACTTTTTTTAACAGTAACATTTGTCGTCTGATTAAGGAACAATGTATCCATTTTTCTGCACAAAATTAATCCAAATAAATTGATAAATATAAAAATCGCCTTGGAAAGATCTCAAACCTGGCACAATTTCACCTCATTTTACATGATAAATAAGATTAAAATAAAGAAAAACAAGAAGTTCCTGAAATTATTCGCATGTTCTTTTCTGAATGAGATCTATGTAAATGTTACCATTCCTGAAACATATTAAATAAAAGTCGACAAAGAATCAAATGTCATTTGAACTTATTTAGCAGCGAATATCTCTGTTCTTTTTGAAATAATTTACGTATAGCAAGTAAAGTATTATAGATATATTTATATAGCGACTTTT
>NW_027114362.1:274152-279865 GCF_000696795.3 Halyomorpha halys | reverse complement strand
TAACAATGGTTGTAAAAGAAGTAAATAAATAATAAGTAAAAGTAAATAAAGAATATAAAAAAAAAAATCTATATATATATCGTGAAAAAAATAATTTATCTACAATGATAATAGTAATAGTAAATATAACAGGAGTAACATGAAAAATTTATACTGAAACAATGTAATTTAAAAATCTGAAGAGAAAGTTAACAAAATAAAATAAAAATATAAATAAGTACAAGGTGAGATGTAAAAAGAAGTACATAAAAAAGATTAAAAATAAGTAGTAAAGTATAGAAATGAGTGAAAAATGAGTGATAGAATGTTAACAATATAGGTAATGATAATGATAAGTGAAATAAGTTGATAGAAACATGTGAACTAAAAGTTTACAAAAACAAAACAAAGTAAATGTGAAAGTTAATAAAAGAGATAGCAAACAGGTAAAAAACAAAAGTATAATAGAAAAATTTGGTGATAATAATAAAATGAGCGTAAAGTTATTGAGTCTTAATTAAGTTTAATACATGGCTGTAGGTATGTGAGATACAGTTTTTATCAATTAGGTGGTTAACTGGAAGGGGTTCAAGATGTATGTAAATAGATTCTGAGATGAGTCTCTTCTGGCAGTTTGGAACAGTGGCTAAAATAGTGGTATGGTCAAAATCAAAAGCGTGAATAAGTGTATGGGCATGTTCTGAAAGTTTAGAAGCGGCTGAGTTGTGGGAAGTTATAGATGATTTGTGTTGAGGGATACGTAATCTGAGGTAGTTCTTATTTTCGCCTATGTATAAAGAATTGCAGTTGAGGAAGGAACAAGGAATCCGGGTTAGAGAAGTATTGGAGAGGGATAGGATCCATAGTATTTGTAAAAAAGTAAGATAGCTTATTTTGAGACTTGAGTCTAAGGCGTAGTTAAGGAATGGTTGATTTTAAAAATGTCTGTATGTTGTCAGTGAGAGAAGAGACATATGGAAAGCATCTATAAATTGAGAGAGTAGATTGAGGATGTAATGAGTTTTGAGAGAGAAGGAGAAGTAGGTGTAGAACGATTGATGTAATAGTTTAAAAGTTTGTTTATGATGTGAGGTGGAAAATCATTTGAAAGCAAGATAGTCTTAATACGGTGAATATTTGTGTTGTGGTATTGGGGATCGGATAAGGAAAGGAAACGGTGTATGAGATTTTTGGCAATATTGATTTTTTGATCGTGGGGATGCTGGGAAAAAAAGTTAAGTAGTCTACTGGAGTAAGTGGGTTTGTTATAGCAGTCATTATTCTTTCTTCTTGTAATGTTCTTAGCTGTTTTTGTATCTTTTTAGCCCTGATGAAGCCCTGCAAAGAGGGGCGAAACATCGGACATTAAATAGTTAAAAACTATATGTTCTTTTTTTACCACAACCCCGACCATCTTCTTATATTTAAAAAAAAAAAATCAATTTTGTTTTATTCGGTGACTTCTATATACGGTTTTCATTTCCTCAAGCCACCAAGAAATTATAATTCCACATTATTAAACAGTTTCAAATATTATAATTGCAAATTTATTGTAGATATCTAACAAGTCTTCTCACTGCATCTTTCGAACAAATTATGAACTATTTTTCTTATAAAGTCATTTAAAATAATTTAATGACAAGAAGCTAAAATTAATTTGAAAAAAAAATTAATGTAAAAAGAGATGTACAGAAAATAAAATTAACAAAATTTAATTTGAAATCTTTATTACTTGTGCATACTTCCACCAATTTCAAATGTTTTGGTAACTCTGGAAAGAAGAGTTTTTGTTTCTATGATAACAATAATGCATACAGCTGATAAAAAGAAATAAAATGTCATCTAAACATAATTGAATAATCACTAATACATGATCTTTTATCTGAAATTCAGTTGTAAGGAACTGCGCTACTAACTCCAAGGACCCAGATTCGAATTTGGCTTTGGCAGATAATTATTTATCTTGTTACTGTAGCCGTGAGTCAACCCTGTGGCTTTGGAAGCCCTCCAGGGTCCACCAAGCCTCATGAAGTGGGTACTCATAATCAAGCGTGATTTTGACAAAACCACCTCCGTGCTCAACCGTTGGTCTATTAACAATACTTCTTTACAAAGTACTGCACCCCTGACCCTTCGTGGGTTGTAGCGGTACACATTTATTTATTTTTTAATACCTCAAATTTAAATTGACCAAGGATAGCCCGATTGTACTACTTGGTATATCTTAACGTCATGATGATAAATTTGAATTTTATCAGTCGATTACTCTAAAAGCTATGAACGATTTTGAACATTTTTTTAGTTTATTCTCGGTTTCAGTACACCAAAAAACTTTAAGATCAGCTAAAATTATCGATTCAATTTTTCAAAAGCTACTTTTTATAGACCTGTGTAATTTTAATTACTCGAAACTAATGAATGGATGATTGTTCGCTAGCGGCATGATTCTGTTATACATCCGATAGTAGAGGCCTTCAACTTAGATTTTATAGACACTGCAGCCATTGTTGACAATATGTCAAGTGCATGAATAACAAGTGACTGATTAGCATTTATTTTGATTCATTTCCATACAATAATGTTTAATAGTCTACTCTATTTACACCTAAGTTGTTTTTAAAATACAATTATTAGATTTGACCCATAAAAAAAAAAAAAATTGGATAAAATAATTTATAATCTGTTATAGCAAAGGTTTTTCCAGGTATATATTTTTAACATTGTTGTTTTCAGTATTGTTTCTTACCGGTATTTTCAAACCGAAGCTACATAGTAACCTGTGTTAATTTTTCACTAAGGTGAAAGGATATATGCATATATTTCAATTTGCCCATTGTTGTCATTAGTCGGGCGAAGTATGTATTTAGTTTGTTGGTTCAAACAAGTACCTCATACAGTGAAATGGGATTTTTTATATATACATTTTTTGTCATAAATTTATAAATTTGAATAATTTTTCGATTAGCTCTACAGACTTAGATCTTTGATTTCCCCAACCAAACTGCTTTCCAATTTTCTGCATGCAGCTATTTCGGATCTTTATTGATTCTTTCTATCCATCTGGTTTTTGGCCTCTCACGTGTTCTTTTACCAACTATAGTTACCAACGAATTGTTGTTGTTTCATACTCCATCATTTTCTGAAGTAAGGGAAGCGAAAATACGAATTTTGTAGAATATTCCGTGATTTGAAGGAAAATCGGACAGAATTTTTTAATGTCTTTCGGTTGACTCAGCTCGATCATACCACATATAAAGAATAATAATAACCGTGTAATCACCATACGCGGCGTTGCGATCAAACAATGATAAGAGTAAGTTACGTATTTATTTACCCTAAGATGTTTGCGACGACGGTTACAGGTTACACTTCCGGCTATATGACAGAAATTAAGCCTGAATACATGAGGCACTACAGTATCTGGACCATCTCTATACCTTCAGGAGCACCACACAACTCTTTCCGATCTTTCAAATATTTTATAACTTTCATAATATTAAATTTTTTGTTCAACTAATTTTATTTTTAATTATATTTTAGTTTGGAATTTACTATATTGAGAATTCTTTTCAAATTGTATGTTTAATTTAATTAAAGAAATATGATTTTTATTGAATTATTATTGGTTGGCCGTATGTGATGATTACATGAAGACGTCTTGGAAGAATAGTTCAAAAATAGTAGAAAACTATTTATCGATAACCGATGTTTGAACCCACTTTGCAAGTCCTGGGCAAGAAGTCTAAGTCCACTGCTTGTCCAGGACTTAGCCCTGCAAAGTGCAGAGAGACATCGGTATCTAATAAATTGTCTTTTCTATTTTTGTACCTTTCTTGATGATCCGAACTATCTTGCAGCAATCAGAGATATGATTATGTTTTTTTATGTAATCTTTTAATTTCTTTTTTCTTTTTTTTAAATTAATATATTTTCAGTTTTTTAGTAAAGCAATGTTTATTTCTAAAAATTAATCAATCTCATGAGCTACCCTAACTCGCGGAATAGTGAAGAAAATTTAGAAAAAATAGAAAGGTGTATATAACCAAAAACTGTTTTTGTTTTTTCTATTTGATATTTTTATAAATAAATGGATAATAGTCTTTTTTGTATTTTACAAGGATTAATCCCAAATCCATCCTAAAAAAATCAAAATCCATCCTTGTTATTCTTTAAACCTGGGATCTATAAACTAGGGCCCTCGAGCGTCTTTGATCCGACCGCCTAGGATTATTTTTATCGCATTGTAAAATTTACAATGTAACCAAATCATACAAAATAATTGTCAATTCACATTATTTGATATACGGGAGATTAGTGCACCTAGGGTATGTTTTTTTCAATCTTTCATAGCTAGTTCAAAATAGAGAGTTCTTAATTATACTTTGAAGACATTATGGGTATTTAAAAAAGTAATTATCTTTAGCTAATGGCTACAAAATGTTTTTTAATAAGTAATAAATTAGATTAAGTGTATCTTGGCAATATTAAAATTAATCGGACAGAAAATTATGTTTGATTTATAAATAACGCAAAATAAATGAAAAACTGTGACCTGTTAAGGATAAGTCAGACAACATATAAACACTACTCAATATTGTTACACAACAGGGGGAGTTAGAGCCGGTCCCACCAATCTCCTGTAAAACTAAGATTTGTATGACTTCGATTTATTCAAGAGTTTAAACTCCGGTAATTGAAACTCTTTTAACTTAGCGACCTGTTTCTGACCTTTAGTTTTGTTAATCAGGTTACTGGGAACTGGGATTTCTGTCGTTAGATCGAAAATTGTGTTCCCAAAAATTCAAATCAAGTATAGGTTAAATTATATAATCATTATGTTTTACTGCTTTTATCAAAGTTTTCTATTATTTACGCACTGCTAAAGTAACATTTATTATATTATAGTTACCATAAAACTAGCAATTTTTAATCAGTGAATTATAAGTTATTTCAGTTTACATAAAATGTATAGAAAACTTGGGAAAGTGTCTTGATTTCATTGACTATTTTTTCTCATTAGTGCAATTACATTGAAATTGTTGTTTAAGCATGTTCAAGAGAAGCCGGAATTTTTTCCCTAGAGGTGAGAAAATTGAGTATGAGGATTGGTAAAAAATATTAAGTAAGCAGAAAAATATTATAAATATAATTAAAATATCTACTAACCAGGATTGAATACGCTAATAAATATCTTTAGAACAATCGATTGCAACATGATAATCTATTCGAAAAAAATTAATAAAGATCTTCATAGACCTGACGTATTCTGCAAGTCCAGTGCTGTTAATAAAATATATGATATTAAGGATAAAAAGTAGGAGCAAAAAAGCGATTGATTTTTTTCTTTTTTCTTTGTTAATCGATTTTCTTCTTAGGCCTATATAACATCTTCAGCTAAAAAAAGAGCATTAACAACCTTCGTATTCCTTTTGGGATTTTTCAAAAGTTACATTGAAGAAGATTTTCATATTCTGGGTTTTGGTCTTATTTGTAAGTCACTAGCTTTTTCGGTGTTGATATTTACCTACTTATGATTTTTTTTAATGTAGAGTAAGTTTATGGGTACTTAGGGAGACATTGCACCACTTTAAGATATTCATTATAAACACTAAGGAATGAATAGCAGGGACAATTGAATCATCGGAAAAAACAATCACTAAAATTTACGGTTTAATATTAAAATTCTGCTTTACAAACTCCGTAAATTCTTACCTCCTACATATTTTCTCATCAT
>NW_027114362.1:272738-273464 GCF_000696795.3 Halyomorpha halys | reverse complement strand
CATTAAATCTAAATTTTGTTAGTGTAGGTTAAAAGAGGAGACATTAAACTATCCAAAGCTTTTATTAAGGTAGGAATTGTATAAAATGCAGAGGAGTTATGAACTTCTCCAAATAAATCAAGGTAAAAAATTTCTAATTTTCAATTTCTTTGAAATATGATATTAGGTTTCATGCCAAGCTAAGAACGAATATAATTTGCTTTTTTATAAAAAATGTTTTGTTGACTTACTTTACTGAAATCCTCATAGCCTTTTTTTTTTTTTTTTTTTAATTTTTAGTGAATACAAAATCATTTAGTATTAGGAACACAAAAGAGGCGTGGTTTACTGGAGGATAGCATCCCCAATATCTCCTGTTAAGTTATCTACCACCAACTGTCACATTTACAAGAATTTCGACTAAGAAAGATACTAATAAATAAAAATAATAATTGTTACATATAAAATACATAATGTGAGCAACTTATAAACAGCTCACTGTGAATCAAAGGTCAGAAGACCATCCTTTGACAGACAACGTTTATCTATTAAGTGGGTACTTGATCCAGCAATGGTTTGGGAAAAAATCAGGGGTTCGAACGTCATCATGGCCACACACCTCTATCTATAACCATCGGTTGTTTTTATCTAGATTAAACTACTATTAAGTTTTGTATTAGATTAATTATTTTTTATTAAACTATATTGTATAATATATATTAAATTCAATTTTTATACTTGAAATAG
>NW_027114362.1:266791-272254 GCF_000696795.3 Halyomorpha halys | reverse complement strand
TCTTCTCAAGTCGATTGGCACATAATAACTAAGACAAAAATATCCTTTTTTTGCCCAAAAAATTGGCCTAGCCTTTATTATTCCTTGTAACATTCTGAACATTTAGCACAATGCCCCATGACAATGAGATGAACGCTATGGCAGTGCAGAGCATAATGTACCAATAAACAAATTCTCATTTGTATACATTCGATGACAAAAGATCATTACTTGATCATTATTCCTAAATGATACCTTGTGATATACAATTTGATATATAAAAACGAGATTCGTACCCCAGTAATGGTTATGCAAGATTTTATCATTGACTGGTGTAAAATTGTCAATTAATTACTGAATTTATTTCACATATCCTCTATATAACACATTCATTTTGAAATAGAACTGAGTAAAACGCTCTGTGAGTCTTATAATGGCGAATATATCTTTTAAAATAGCAATTAATCACTTTATTGGCAGGGTTTATCTTTTATTTGATGTATTATCACCCGCGCGTCGGAATACAAGGTAAGATTTTTATGAAGAGCTAAAGTACAATTCGAATTAGAACCTTCAACGTATAGATTTCATTTTATTATGGATTAACTTTTTTTCAAAGATATTCATATTTTTTGCTACTTTTCTGTTTGAAAACTATTTATTAATATTTGATCGTATAGGTTTGCTGATAATTTTTAAAATATGGTATAAGCATGGAAGGCCGGGAAAGATTGGCTTCTATTATTTTTGGTGTTAAGATTTATCACAAGCTATTAGGAATTGGTCCACTATTTTCAGTCCATAAAAGGAAAATCTGACTAACGTCATAACAACCGTGGAAACGCGGTAAAAACGTTTAACATCAAACTACTTCATTTCATTTGGAAACATGGTAGGTAAATCAACAAAAATAAAAGACGAAAAAGAATATTTATGCTTTTTAAAACACTATTAAAAAATCTGCAAATACAAATGAATAATTCTAAAAATAAGCTAATTCAAATCAAACATTAGATATGCGGATATATATTATACACATAATTATGCAATGTCTAATTTAATAAATGTTCACCATATAAATTGTATTTATTAAATACGGTAGTTTTCTAGAATCGTTGAAAATTTATGATTAATTTTACGTAAAAATAGTATGAAATGATAAATAATTGTAGTGAATGAAGAAAATAACTTGATATGATAAATAATGTAATAAATGAGTATGAGAAACGATTAAACAACTGAAAATTTTTCTTGCCATATATTTTATATTTAAGATTTTTAAATAAGACTGCTTTACAAACTCCAATTGCTAGCGGCTACATACTTGCTCACTATCCGTTTCCATCTCACTAATAAATCCCTTTTTTCTCAGTCTGTTGGTGTTCCTCAAAGTAGTATCCAGGGTCCCATCCTCCAAACAGCTGACACCCTCACCACAGATATTCATAACACGTGTTTACTGTCAGTGAATAATGACCCGTAATTCCACCCGACGTTCTCAAATCCCGTATCATAACTGTTGATGGATGGTGTCAAAACTGGATTTAAAATAAACTCAATGAAATCAACTTTACCTTCGTCACATAGCTTCTGGACTACCCTACGGTATTCTTAAAATAAGACTCCACTTAAGTTAAAAATACAGTTGTACACTTCGAGAAATATACTGTTATTTTAATCGATGCTTTCTGTTCCTTAAAAACGTGTTATTATTACTTTCTACGAGGTTACTTTCATTTTAAAGAAAAAATTTATATTGTCTAATTTCATTTATAGCAGTTAAAAATGGTTATGTTATAGATTTTGGAAATATATTTTTTTAAAAATGTCATATCATCAAAGTAGAGGTGGTTGAGAAATTTAAGGTAAAGTACTACTAACAGGGAATTTTCTATTAAGTTGTGTTTCAAAAATTTTCCAAATAAATAGATTCTACACATTACACTATGATTGTATCATAAATAAAAAGAAAGAAAACTAATATCAGAAATATGTGAAAAGATTAATGAGAAAAACTATTTCGCTATGTATACATTTACGTTTTAATATTAAAAATGAAATATTTATACGGCGAAGCATTAGAATATTTTAATTGTCAACTTATATATTATTTCTATTGTTTTATACTTTTCAGGCTAATCATTGAACCATTTAACAGAATTTAGGTGCCTATACAAAGAACTTTTGACGTAGTGAGTAACTTAATTCGTCCTAAAATTAATTTAAAACCAGAGTGTTACTTCATAATTGGTTTGGAACACATGCAATTGTGCCCAACATATGCACTTTTAGCTATTGTTGAATACTAATTGGTATTTGTGGAAACATTAAGATCAGTTGCAAGCTTAGATTTTTATTTTTAATTGTATGTATTGTATTATACAGAGTTTTTGAGTTTAGAAAATGAATTACAGAATTATAAATAGATATACATAATCTGTGTATCCCCAAATAATGCTGAATGTAAATAATTAAATTATAAATTAAATGATTTTGTTTAAACCCTAATGTATAATAATAATAAAAATAAAAATATTTTACAGTGTTAAATAAAAATAAAACATATATTCTCATCATCTAGCTATCCCCCAAAATAATTAAATAATAATTCATTATACTTTATCAGGAAAACTGTTCTTGAATAAATTTCGTCAAATTGTAAATTTTATTTAAACATAAAATTTAAAAATTCATTTTTGATTTTATAAATTAAAAATGTTTGAATTTATTTAAATAGGCTAAATACTAGTTGTCATAGTTGGACTACTTATGAGTGATAGAAAACACATCGTTAGTCTATTTGCCATAATGAAGAACTAATTAACAAAATAGCGTTAGTAATATGGAAAAAAAAAATTTGAAAGTGTTAATTAAATTCGATGAATGTGCAATAAGCGATTGCAAAAAAACTCAATAACAGATACAATTTAATTAAATATACATAAAGTAATAAATTTATGATCTCCTGCGTTTCAATGTATTCTGTTGAGCGATATGCACATTTATTTGATGATACTCATTAAAAAGTGTTGGTTGCAATATTTGACAAGCATTTTAAGAAATAACAGTTGGTCTTTTTTGTGGTCATTTATAAATAATAAAACAGCAGATATTGAATTTAATATCTGATAACTATTCAAATATTTTAATGGCTGAAGCTAAATTACAGATCTGAATCATATTAAACATCAAATTTATCTTTTTCGGTTCAATGTATGTTATGTATTTGAATATATTATACACACACACACACACACACACACATACACACACACACACACATTGTGAATGAATTTTAACATAAATACTAACTAGTTTATGAAGAAAAATCGAGGTTTCCATTTAAATTTTCCAAGGTAAATTACTGATAATCGTGAGCTTAGCTGGCTCCATTTGCTTGTAAATTAATGTTCAAATAAGAATAAAATTATACTATAGCCATAATATTTTTCCATTGAATTTTAAGCTTCTTGATTAAGGTGTAGGTGAAGTAATCACACTGTCCCTATGTATATTTTTAGATTTTGAGTGATTATATTTAGACGAAGTAAATATATACATTTTTTTTTTTTTAATATCATAAATTTATTCCAAAACGGCTATTTTTTGTAATTCAAATTTATATTATTTATTTATTGAGATGTTTGGCACTTTATCTAATTTTATCATTTAAAAGTTATTGATTCTATTGGTGCAGGTGTACAATCGAGTAAAAACTCAGTTTCTAGAATATGTGGAATTACAATACACAAGTAAGTAAGCGAATAGTAAAATATGACATTATTAATATATTTTCAGTTTTTAGTGACAATTGGATGTTAAAAGTCCATATTTTTGAATCAGAATCCATTTTTTTAAGCATAAATGGCAAAAAAAGAGGCGATAAGATGTGCATTTATCACTTATTATGCAGATAAGAATTAGCTTCGAGGGCTGCTACGCGTGCGTTTCAGTCAGCAGTTGCATGCTCATCATTGCAAGACCAATGCAGACAAAGTTTCAGCAGCGAAATTCTGTTCACATTAAGCAAATTGCGCACCGTATTTTAAACAAAATTATTCGATGTACTTCTCTACATATAGATACATATATAGAAATAGTGTGACATGAATGTCTCAAACAAGGTACAAAAATTGAAAAAAAAAATCTCAAAAATATCGAATCCGTCAAATCAATATGAAGAAATACAACACTCATTTAAGAGTGTACTTGTTTCCGATTCACCGGGTTCACACAGCAACTAATCTAATATTACTGGAAAGTTCATTTGTAATTTATGAGGAAAATGAAATGGAACAGTGTAAAGTACGGCTAAAATCAAGAGACATCCAGAGTACCGTCCATCCAGGACCTACCGCGCTAAGTCTGGCTTGCCCTAGTCTTCTGCAATCGGGCCGGAGCTCCACTCTCCGCTAAGAGTTGTTCGATACCTGTTCCTTGATATATCATTTAAAGCAAGTAATTGTTTAAAAATTATTACAATTAAGATCCAAAGAGTTAAAAAGCGTTATGGCATCAAAAAATTTCTAAAAATATATATGAAAAATTGTATCATTTATAAAATTTAAAAAAATTAATAAATAAAAAAAAAAGAGCGATTTTTTTTAGGAGAGGAAATGATTAGCTAAATATAAGATAAAATAAAATGACAAACCTTTGACAAGTGCCAAAGCGGCCTTCTCCAGCTTGATCCTCCGGAGCTGGACCTGTATCCTGGTCTTGGCCCTCTTCTTTTCTGTCCCTAGACACTTATCGCAAGAGCAGTCCCTTCTTGCACACTCCCTCTTGTGGCCCTTCATCACCTCCTTCCGGCCGTGGTTCTTGCATTTGGCGCAATACTTGACCTTGATGGCCTCCTCGTCCTTCCGCAGGTGCTCGTTCATCCTCCCGATCGACATACACCGTCAAGTGCAAGTGCAAGCGACCTATAGAAAAGCGCATCCATGCACCGTGGAGGGGAGGGTTGAGTGGCGCCCCAGGCGGCCGGCCGCCGCACTAGACAGTTGCCGCTTTACGATTCCTCGTAAACTGGCCAGCGCTGGGACAATCTTCGCTTATCGGCCACCTCTGCCCTCTCCCTCCTAGCCTCCTTCAAGACCCCATTTAGCAATATTATTAATATTTATTATAACTTGGATAATAATATTTGGCAAATAGTCATTCGTAAACGGAGTAGTATAGTACTGATGCCGAGGCAAATGGTAAGTTATATGGATGATCAACAAATATTGAAAAAACAGAATTTTATATATTGTTCCAACTACAACTTTTATTCGCATTTCTGCTATAATTTCAATCGAACATTCTTGCGCAGATGACAATTAGAATCAATAGATAAATTTATCAAAAAAAAATAGATAAATTTATCATAAATTTTACGAAATTAGCTTACAACGTAGGAAACCCAACTCCATTTCGAAGATATAGTCCAAACTAATGCAATACATTCTGCTATCAACTTTGTAACCATCAATTTTATTACAC
>NW_027114362.1:248883-265666 GCF_000696795.3 Halyomorpha halys | reverse complement strand
TATTTTTTATATGCTACCTATACATCTGTTTTATTTAATGTTTCTATTGTACTCTCACATTGGCTTTACCCTCCTTTTAACTTTATATTTCTTCCCCTATGAATACCTATATTCGTCGAAAGGTCGGAAATCAATTAATAATTGAAAGCTTGTTCTTGTTGGCCGGATGACCATCTCTATCATTTTTTTATTATTAGCAGTATAATTTACTGTCTTCATTTTTTCTCAAATTATTTGATTGTTATTTTACCAGTTATTTATTTTGTCAATTATATATTTTTTTCATTTTTCAATTACGTAATTATTATAATTATGTTTTAAATAATTTATTTTTATTATTAAAGTTAATTTAGTATTATAACACTTTAGATAGCTATGAGCGTTTTTTGCAACAGACTGATCTCCCAGATTATTAATTATTAAAATAAAATCTAATGGTTGAAATAACCCCCCTGGCCGATCTGGTAATGAAGAA
Source organism: Halyomorpha halys (assembly GCF_000696795.3). NCBI lineage: Eukaryota > Metazoa > Arthropoda > Insecta > Hemiptera > Pentatomidae > Halyomorpha > Halyomorpha halys. The sequence goes on along the minus strand of NW_027114362.1, from coordinate 265,191 downwards.
ATATGTAAAAAATAAAATAAATAAATAACATTCTTGGAGATAATTACACAATTCCATTTTCAGTGGGCGTGTGGTACTTGAAAGCTAGAGAAGTATTGAAGTTTCTTACTCAGCTTTAGTAAAAAACAGTTTGTTTCGATATTGCACTTTTTCTCTTATATAATTTAATTTTTTTTTTTTTAACTTTTTAACATGGTTTATATATTTGTATATATTCCTTTATTTTTAATTTTACATTTTTCCCTGTTACCTGAACATGATTTTTTTTTTGTCATCAGACATAAACAGAATTATAGTCAACAGGATAAAAAATAATAAACATTTTAAATATAGCAAAGATGTATATACATAAAAACCCAACATGGTCGTCCACAATTATATTAAATTATGATTCAAAATAGCACTCTACAAACATGCATACAAAAAATAAATACATTAAGCTAAAAGTAATAAATATAAAATTGATAATTATAAAAATATATTAATATTAAGAAAAAAAAATTAATAAACATAAAAATATAAAAGTATTGTCCACGTCTTTTTGTTTTTACAATGAGTTTTATTAACTCTGTGGATGTTTTACCACCTCAGGGAAGGTTAACAATACCTGAAGCTATTGTTTTTCAATGCACTACATACAATCTCGGTTGTACATACATATATATATTTCTACTCCATAAATTGTGATACAGTAAATATTGATAATTGATTCGTGGTATGTCCTTACAAAACTCAATTTTCTTACAACTTATTTATTACACATTGAAGATATTATAAATATCGTTACCATACCTTTTTTTTCTGCAATCATTTTTATTTGCCACTTCAGGAAAGGTTTACAATACCTGAGGCTATTGTTTTTTTACTACGCTACATACACACTCGGATATTATTATTATTATTATTTGTCTATTACAGTAAATATTTATAATTTATTCACGATACACCCTTATAAACATAATGTTTTTTACAACTCATTACACATCAAACATATTATACTCATAGGAGAAGGTGGATTAGTATACCTTCTTTTTACCTGAGTCTTTGATTTTTTTATTTCAAAAGGAGTAACACTATATTTTTATAACTGACATGTTCTTATAAAGCACTTAACTTACTTTTTATATGTTATACGTTTACAACTTATAACAAATAAAAAAGAATGAAATCAACACTGTTTAGTAAATACAATTGAGGACAAGCTATGTCACTTGTTTCCCGATGTTTGAAGTATTGTAAATTTAGTTTGCTTATGTTTGGGTCTGCGGATCGTATTTTTAGTATGATTACAAATTTCAGCTATTAAGGGTTTAATGGGTGGCGGCATGGTTAAAAAAAGATATAAGATATATAAGTTTATATAGAGGAGACATGTAATTCTGAATTTACCATATTTATTCCAGTGTAATATTATTGACTATTATAAGGAGGTAATTTGGAATATTTGTATTTTTTTTAATTATTGTTATAAAAATAATTGTTATAAATTATTGTAAGTTAAATTCGGGTTGGGTTTGGTTTGTATTAGTCTTGGAACTGATTCGGAATCAATTTATTTCTGGAAGACAGTTTGGAAAGTAATTTCATATCCATCCCCAGGTATGATTATTCAACAAATATATATATACATTTTTTTTCAGACTACAAAAATGATAAGGGTCGATAGTTCATTGAAATGAATAACTGAAAATCACTAATATCTATGTAATGTTTCTAACATTCCAATTGGAGTTCTAGCAATCCACTCAAGGTGAGTGTGCGGCTTTAGCGCACTTGCTCAGCCTCCACTGGCTCACTGCCAGGGATGCGCTGGGATCTTTTGAGCTCTGCTCTACCCCTCACAGGTGGGGGATAGAGTGGGCTCAGGGATCCTCAGGTCGATTGTGTAAATATTGTATATTAGAGTACAAATGTGACTTAAGATTATATTATTTTATTTATTTTTTCCTACACATAGTTTGATTATGTTCATTTTCTTTATTCTTCTATTTTTGTATTTCTTTCCTTTATTTATTTATTTTCATTCTTATCTTATTTTATTTTAGTATGAATGTGATCATTAATCACTATTACCTATTGCCCACAATAGTGTGGCAGATTGTAATATCTATCAATTAAATAAAGTTTTTATAAATATATATATATATATATGTAATAATCTCCACCTATAGCCCTATGATTATATCATTATAGCCATTAATGAATCTCTATTCACTTCGTGTAACATCAATAATAATAGTTTTATTTTATTAAATTAGTTCTTATTCTTACGAGTAATTATCAGTACAAGAATTGACAAGTAAAACAACCGAGAGTGAAATTTTACTCAACATTAAAAATATCATAGATAAATTGTAACGAAAGATAATTTGGTGGGGAACAGCTGTACCAGCAGACACAATTTGGTTTTTAATTTTTATAGATGGCTCTTAATCGATTTTTAAATAAAGTATTTTTTTTAAATAAATGCTCAACTAGACCCAAACCACCCTGAGTTTTCTCAATTTTTAACTTTGTTATTAAATGTTGAAAAAATAAAATTGTTTTTTTAGTCATTTGGGACAACATCCCTGACCAAGAAAAGCACGATGACCATTCCAGCAACGGACACGGATCTCGAAATTTTTTAACAATTAGTTTTACTATAAAGGGAAATAGTAAACAGTATGAGTTAAGTTGTCTAAGTTAGCAATCTCGTAACTGCAGCAGTACCGGTTCGAATTTGCCCGGGAATGTTAGCGTTTATTTCGTAGCGGCCCCACGGAATAAAAATTTGTTCCCCTCCCCACTCTGGTTAGAATAGATTTATTACCTTCTAACCCCTCAAAAATTACCAGGGAGTAATAGAAAAAAAATGTATGAGTAGATAGTAATAACTTTAAATCATAAAAAGGGTAGATTGTAGGAAGATAGTCCGAATGGCGGTTATTAAGGTATCAAAATAGTAACTAAATAATAAAACTATTTATTTACCTATTTGTTATCTTTTTTCAATGTGATAGCCTTGAAAAGTGGGGTGACACGTTGTCTAACACTAAATAGTTTTCTTTTACTATTTTGATACCTTTATTGACCGCCCCCTACAATCTACTTCATACGGTCAGCTATATTTTTCCAACATGAAAAGGGTAGTTTTTTCTTTTCTTTTCAATTTTTTTTTTTAACAAAATCAGGGTTGGTTTTTAAAGATAGTTTCTTTGATTGGTAAGCTTGCAGTAGTCGGGGCGGCAGCCTGAAATTAAGAAACTTTTCCTTAATTTCACATTTCTTTACCAAGTATTTGTAATTATCCGTTGTTCCATGACACCACCATTTTACAACCTAGAATGAACAAAAAGAAAATAAAGAGTCTAGACTGGTGATTAATTACGAAAAATGTTACTGATTACAGTAAAACATCGCAACTGATGAAAATACTTTATTAACCTACTAAACGAAGGATTCAGTGGACAAAGTTTGGCTAGTTCTAAAAAAGAAAAAAAGAAAGTAAGAAAGAAAATAATTGATACTTGGTCATGGTAACATCTAGTGGAGCTTAATAATAAAACCCAATTCTCTGGATCGATTTCTCCTTCAAATAAAAATAGTTGATATTTACAATATTTATTTATATTTACTACTACTGCCATGGTTGATATTTACTATTTTACTTTTTGTTATGCTCCTTGTCAACCACTGGCACAATATTATAAAGAATATAATAGCCGAACTGCTGGAGAAGAAAAATTATAGTTGTTTCCAGGAAGTGTATTATGTAGATCCAAAGAACTCTGCAAGTTTGGTAGACATTCATGGGTTTAGTGCATCTGAAAAGAGAGTATTAATAGTGGATCCCACCATAAGATTGGTAACAAATGATCAAGTCCAGATTGTCAAGATACAGGCAGAGAAAGAGGACATATATACAAAATGTATTCTTTACCTACAGGAAAAATATACAGCGGTATTTGGTGAAAGACCATTTTCGGTGAAAGGGCTTTGGTTTGGAAGTTGAAGAACCATTTCTCTTGCAATAAGTTTTTAGGAGAGGCTGGGTGTTGGGAGGAACCAGTTTCAGAGCATGGCGGAAACCATCACTCTAGATACAGTGGGAATCCTATATCACTATTTATATTAGAGCTTACCTGGATAGTGTCAACTTTATGAGTCAAACAGGGGAAAAAGAAAAAAAATACAAAAATGTATTCGACAAATCTCAAATAATTGTCTTTTAACCCTTTTAATATTGTATATTGAACTGATCGGTATGCTGTGTATTAGCAACTCAAAACAGTTTAGCAGCCGCTCGTAATTTTACAATACATTTTATCCGCAGAAAAAAAACGCTGCCAAATATTAATTATTATTTGAATTGAGTATTATATCAGTGAATAACAAAATATTAAATATCTAGTGTTTTTTTATTTTTATTATTCTTATCTTAAAACGTAAAATCTCAAAATTTGAGGAGTTGCTAATTTTTTATCCTGATAGATTATAAAGGTTCGTTATTAAAAATAATAACCCAAAGTGCACTGTATATTCGCTATTTTAATTTTGGTTTCCCTTTTCTTTTTTTTTTTTTTTGTAGTATTTTAAGAAACTGAAACCTGAGGATTTTTCCTCTATCTTCGTATATGGCCAAGATATGACCATAAGAAACATCTAATTGATCATTATCTTGAAATTAAAAGTTATACGGCAATGATAAATTAAAGAATCAATTTGATGTGACTAGTAAGTATGGAGCCAATTCTCAAAAATATTGGTGTGATGGTTTTGAAGAAAGATGGTGCACGTCAGAAAGAAAGATTTTGGATTCTTGGATCTTGATGTGTCATAAATCTCATGTGTCATGGCCGCAAGTGCAGTTCACTGTTCACATCGCTCTGCAATTGTTACTGCGTACTAAGGGTTCTAGTTTAAATCCAGCTCTCAGACTTCACATATCCTGAGTTTATAAACAGCTGAACATTTTTTTACACTCATGTAGAGGAGGTGCGTGATTTTATTGGAAATTAGCAAATAATAATTGGCCTTCAATTACTAGTTGATAGGTAATTCCCCCTAGGGGTCTTATATTCAATACAATCTCCATTGGGTCCCGAGTTCGAATCCAAAGACTACATGTTTTTTTCTATTATATACTTCAGAGACTTTTAATTTAATTATTTTGAGGAATGTTCTATTTAACAATTTTAAGTAATTTTATATATAGTTTATTTTCTTAAAATAATTTGTTTATGTTCGAATTTTATTTTATTATTTTTTGTTTTTCGTAATCTCAAACAGTTATTCTATTTTTAAAAATGAATTCGGACAGGAATATGTCTTGTGAAGACTCCGAGGAAGAGACCCCGATTTTAGAAATAAGTGAGACAGATTCACAATATTTAAAAGAGATGAACGCTCCAAAAGCGGCGCAGAAAGACTGCCTCCGGATCAGCGGGCAATTCACCAAAAAATAAAATAAATCAGCTTAATCCAAAAAGACAGTAGAACAGCCTGAAACTAGCAGTAAAACCACTGCAACCACGAAACCTGAAATAACCAACACCTACCACCTCAACCTGCAATAATTTCAATACTATAAAAAATCCACCTGACAACATTCCAGAGCCTCATCTATGTCAGTAGTATTGAAAATTGCATTTCGTTCGGTCAAGGAATTGCTAACTTGATAAAAATTTGCAACAAACTCGTACTCTGCCGCCTGAAACTCAAAATTTGGAAATTTTTCCAAACTTGAAGACATCAGCTCATGTCACCAAATCGCAGCCGTATGTTTAAAAAATCTAAGATCAAACTCAAGACTCAACCCGGACATATACATAACATACTCCGAGATCACAATCAAGAAAAACCAGCCTCGACGTCGGGCGCCTCGGACTTCTCAACCTAAGACCATAATCTCTCATCCTCAGCTTCAACCTCCACGCCATCAAAATCCTCCCCTCATCATTTACTCTTACGAGTAAAATTGCCGCCACCACAACCGTCCCAACTACCATTGAAAACCAAAATAGCTCCTCATACCACAGTTCCACATACATCACGACTAGCCCAGCCCTCACTCAGGGGGCTTCTACTTCTAGTCACACAAACTATCCATCCCAAGTTCCTGATCCATATCATTACCAAAATCCAATGGATATAACCTCTATCCTCACATCCTTCAGGAATGATCTTCAAGAAACAATCAAATCCCACATCAACCTTCTCACAAGAATCCTATCCGAAATCCCACTTAACTTCCCACAATGCTCACAAAACCCCTAGCTGTCGAGTTATGGAATGCCAATGGCATACAAAACACCGTGACGAACTCGACTTATTCCTACATGATAAACACATTGCCCTACATAGCCCTACTGACTGAAATTCACTTCACACAAAGGACACACTTTTACATACGTCACTACACCACTTATAGATCAGACCACCCAGACAACACATCCCATGCTTGTTCTTGCATCCTTATCCCATTCCCTTATTCCTTCCAATTCAACTGATGCTATTCAATCAACCTTGGTTCTCATTTCAACTCGCCCTTTTCATGTTACCTTTTCAGCTGTATACATACTGTCCTCTAGACCTTTCTTATTCCTCTTATTCCTTGATTCTTTATTCCGAAACCTCGGACCGTGCTTCATTGCTGGAGGAGACTATCAGTACCGACGATGGGGATGCCGCACATCCAATTCCCGTGGAAACATCCTATCCCGTGTTTCCTCCTCCAATGTCTATTCCATTCTCTCTCCCAAAAATCAAACATATGGCCTACATTCCTGAAAAAGCGCCATTGTTGAATCCCCTTGACGACCTTTCATCAGATCATAGTCCAGTTCTGCTTTTTTTTACATTCAAGCTTTATACCAAAGCCCTCCGCACCTTCATTGATAACAGGAAGAGTTGACTGGGACAAAGCTATTGAAAAATTCACATCATCAATAAGAACAAGTATAACTGACAACACATCCACTAATCGAATCAATAACAATAAACAAAATAACCTGCCACAGCATATTCGTATCTTATTAAGGGGAAAACGATCGAAGTGTCATAGGACCAGATATACAACTGACAAAACGTATTACACCAAATTGACTAACAAACTAAAAGTAGAAATTAGAAAATATAAAATTCAAAATTTAAGTAGCTTTACTGAAAATCTTATACTGACAAATCATATGGAAGGACCACTAAAAAACTGCTAAATTTGAGAGATTTTAACCACCCACTTCTCACCGAATCCCAAACCTGAACCAAAACTGACGCTGAAAAATCACAAACATTCGATCAACACCTCTAGAACCTTTATTTCACATCCTGATATTCTTAACGCAATTCACCTTGAATGTGTTGAAGCAGAACTAAATATTCCGCTACAAATGACCCTCCCACCGAAAGCATTTCATCCTTATTCCGTATCTAGTATCATTTAAAGATTACATAACCGCAAAGCTCCTGGATACGACCTAATAACATCCCACATTCTAAAACTTCTTCCTCAGAAAGCTATCTTATTCCTCACCTACATATACAACGCCGTACTCCGTTCCATATATTTTCCTGACCCCTGGAAATTATCTATAGTTTTTTTTTATCCAAGACTCCCATTGGAGACATATACTGCCTAACCATGGTTGGGGGTCAAAGTCAAACTTTTTCATTTAGTGAAAAAAGTCAACCCCCGAGGCTGGATCCGAAACGGCACCGCTAATAGACATCAAATTAGTAATACTGTGTCCTGACCACTGAGCTACGGGCGGCCTTTATCTATAGTTAAAATGATCATCAAACCCCAAAAGCCACCAGAATACCGATCATTCTTTCGCCCTATCACTCTATTACCAATCATAGGCAAAATCCTCGAAAAACTCATTTTGAAACGCCTATACCCCATCCTAGATTCCAATCATACAATCCCTGATCACCAGTTTGGATTCCGAACATCCCACTCCACTACTCACCAATGCCATCGTGTGGTGGACGTTGTCTCGTCTTCTTTGAAACGCGGAATATACTGCGCGTGAGCCTTTTGATCGAGTCTGGCACCCGGGCTTTACAAACTCCGTAAATTCCTACCTCCTACATACTGTCTCATCATTCGTTCCTTTCTCACTGATAGATAAATAAATATGATGGTTCCAAATAAACCACAAAGGTTCCTATTCATTCTCAGTCCGCTGGTGTTCTTCAAGATAGTATTAGGTATCGGTAGCTCAATTCATTTAAATTGAAGGTAGTTAGTATCGGCCCCATCCTCTACACCGTCTATACTGCTGAGATCCCAACCAATCCTAACAGTATCCTCACCACGTATGCCGATGACACATGTGTGCTCGCAGTTACTAATAACCCATTAATTGTATCCCAAACTCTCCAATCCCAACTCTCATATCACAGCCCTCGAAGAATGGTGTTGTAATTGGAAGATTAAAATAAATTCCAACAAATCCCATCAAATCACCTTCAACTTTCGTCGTAAATCTACCGACTGCCCTATAGTTTTATTTAAAAATGTTGCTCTTACCCCTGCCGAACAGATCCGAGACTGAAAAGACAGGAAACTGCACGTCGATTTCGACTACTACAGCACTTACTAGAAAAATGGTCTTAACATCCAACTCATTAAAACAGACTGATCTACATGACTGTAATAAGGCCAATCTGGACATATGGAATTGAGCTTTGGGGCTCCACTAAACCTTTGAATTCCTTTCGTATCCAATCCTTACAATCCAAAATCCTTCGTAAAATCCTCAATGCTCCTTACTTTGTCACAAATAAAATCATTCATAAAGACCTTAATGATCCCTATGTATCTGATCTAGCCCGAATCAGATATCACTCCTTCCATTATAAACTCCCTATCCACCCAAACCCACTAGTTTCTAACCTTGCATCCTCTTCCACTCCTGACAATCCTCCGAGGCGCCTGAAAAGAAGATGACCAAGAGACCTGCTGATGTAAAGTGTCATTAGAGTGCTACGAATGGCTAGTTTCTCTACACGCCTGTATTAATCAATTTTAACTGAGATCAAATTTACTGAATCTATTATATAATATCTGGGTGCGGGGAGCCGCGGGGTAAGGCCTGTGGCCTCCAAGGACCCGAGTTCGAATCCGGCTGGGCAGAAAATTGTTTTCTGTTACACTGTAGCCGTGAGTCAAATCCTGTGGGTTCTGGAGCACACCTGGGGTCCACCCAGCCTCCTAAATTGGGTACCCTTCATTGGTTAAACATCTGGCGCTCGAGCGTGATCCTGACAAATCACCTTGCACAACCGTTGGTCTAGTAACAGTACTCCCTTACAAAGTACTGAACCCCTGGTCCTTCATGGGTTGGAGCAGTAGAGATTTATTTTTATTATGTAATATACATTTGTAAATTTCAATAAAGACGTTAAAATATTAAAAAAACAAAAAACAAAAAAAAAGTATCTTGAAATGTAAAACTTCAAAATTATAATTAACAATCAAAATTGGTTATTTTTGTTTTCATTTGTCATTTATAACAGTTCATTATTAAAAATAATGAATCAAAATGATGACATAATTATTAAAAGCATTATTACAGATATATGTAATGAAATGACTTTTTGTTTTGTAAATTTACTGTTTACACTTATTTATTAACTAAAAAAAAACTATTTAATATCAGGTGAATTAGTACAATGGCATGACTTGTGGAGAACCTACCCATTGGTAGTACACCAATAATATTTCTAGATTAGAAGTTCTTGAGGCCATTTCTTTTTCAGATGCCTATTTGTCTTATTAAAATTTATTTTTAGGTAAATTGAATCCATAATATGTAGATTCTTTGTCTCTGTACAAAAGTAATAGATCATGTTATTGGCCATAAGTAGCCAAAATAAATAAATTATTATTAACAAAAATTATGCAAATAGTCTCAACCTTCTTTATTAAAAGATATTACATGTTCCACGTCATCAAGGAAAATCTTAATTTTAGTTTCACAGCCTCACATTATTTATGAAACTTTGCAGGTAGTGATGCCCAAGATAAAATAAACCTGTATTTGTCACTATAACATTTAAACATTGAATCCTATTCTTCACAGTTTATGCATTTTATTATCATTAACTTGTCGCAAATACACAACTTATCAGTGTTGTAATAATTTAATGATAGTAAAATCATAAATTGTTATGAAAAGAATTCAATGTTTCAATATCATAGTGACAAATATAGGTTTATTTTAACTTGAGCATTACTGCCTGCAAAGTATTATAAATCAATGTGAGGCTGTTAACTTGTTAATATTAATTTGTTTATTTTGGCTACTTATGGCCAACAACATGATCTATTACTTTGTAAAGAGACAATGAATTTACATATTATGCATTTAATCTGCCTAAAAATAAATTTTAATAAGACAAATAGGCTTCTGAAAAGGAAATGGCCTCAAGAACTTCTAATCTAGAAATGTTATTGGTGTACTACCGATGGGTAGATTCTCCACAAGTCATGCCATTGTACTATAATTCACCTCATATTAAATAGACGTTCGATATGTAATATGTTTTAATTGAGAAGGTTTCGACTATTTGCATACTTTTTATTATCAATAAAAATATTATCCTTGAACAAGACAATAAAATATATTTTAACCTAATTTATTGCAATATATTCATTTCTAACTTTGCTTCCTCTTCCATTCCTAGCAATCCTCCGATGTGCCTGAAAAGAAGATGACCAAGAGACCTGCTAATGTAAAACGTCATTAGGCTGCTACCAATGGGTAGTTTCTCTACACGCCAAGACTTGGAATAGGAAAACATCAAGAAACTGCTTTAGGAGGTTTGATTGAGCCACTCCAACTCGCTATACCAGCGGGAGACATGAGAGCGCCTGGGAAACCCGAAGATAAATCTTCGTCACAATTCTAGTCCAGCAGATAGCCGTTCATAAACTAAATAGTCGTAGTCGAAGAGAGTGAAGGCTAGAGAGGACACTAGGAGCTGGCGGTTATTCTGAGCAACGGAATTACAGAATCTTTGGATTTATTTAATTACAGTTATGGATTTGTGTGTGATCAAGGAAATATCATTATTTCAAGAGAGGTGCAAAGATTTTTATTGTGGAATAGAAGTGAACCGGTTGATTGTTAAGTAAAAATAAGGGAGGGAATAAAGTAGGTGTTTGGTGTTTTCCGGCACTCAAGCTCAAATCGTTGAACGCCCCTGCATTAATCCTATCTATAAGAAATTAGCAATAGAGATTTAAATAATAAAAAATAAGGTTTAAGGAACAACTAAAGAGTTTGAATTTTCGGGAATTTTAAAGGTTTACACGTGCTGAATTTCTTTTAGAAAGACCTCGACTATCAAAGTAGTCTTTCATTAGTTATATCGACCATTAAAAGAATATTCACCACGCCAACGTGTTCTTCACCTTTGTAATATGAAAGATGAATTTATTTTTTAATGTTTTATGACCATTTTCCGGGAAAGTTGGCATTATTTCTGTCTTAAATCATCCTTTAAATACTTTTTAATAGAGAAAGGAACTAATTTTTCACCCGAAAAAAACAAAACACGCTGCAACAGGACCATAAAAAAAAAACAATTTTTTCAAAAGTAGGTGCTTGGGTCAAAATATCAAATACTAAGTCTAATTGTAACAGGATGAAGTTTTTTTATGAAACAACTTTTCGTAAATTAGCTTTGTACAAAGTTTTATTTTGGATTAAGCATGTATTTATAAAAGGATTAAACTCGAGTAGACAATTTTGAATAGTGAACATTGATAAATATTCAAGATTATAAAAAAAAAAACAAAGCCTTCAATAATTTAAAAACTACTAAGACGAACTATCATCAAAATAAAAAAAAAAAAAACAACGAATAAAATGTACTCCATGATGATGGAGATGATTATAGATGATGCAGTTAGAGCATTTCCCTCCCTACTACAAGAGTTTATTTTATAATAGTTATAATAGTTTATGGGTATAATGGGTATAATAGTTTATTTTTGATAAAACAAGAAATTAGAGCTTTGATAGAACTCTACCAATCTAAACAAGTACTGAAAAAAAAAATTTATGAGTAAAATAAAATCGTAATAAAAAAAAAAAAAAAAGGTTGGTCATTTTATTAAAATGGTGGACTGCTGTGTGGACCGTAATGAAACATTTGCAGCGGTGCGCGGATTACACATTTTAAATTGATTTCGCTCCTTTCAGAACTCATCTATATCTATATTATTCAAAGTGGCAATACTTCCATGTACCAATTTCCATATATGTATGTATTCCATATATCTATATTACTACTCCTATTTCCCGAAATGTGCCGTTTAAGTCCTGTTAATCTATTTCACTGCGGGTGAAATAACTAATATAAAAAAAATTAATTTTATATTAGTATATGGAGTTTAGTAAAAACTCCTTTCATTTTTTTAAAAAAAGCTGAAACGTTATCTAAAAAAATGTGTAAAATGAATGATATAAAGTTACTCTTGCGATGAGTCAAATCGAAAAAGGTGCTGAAATATGCCAGGCATGTACCCGTCCTAAATATGTATTTTCAGTTCCCTCAGACCTTTTTGTTTTTGAGCTAAGCTTTTCGCACCATGCACACACCCACACAGCGTTTTGCGAGACTTAGGTATTTGGACTCAGCGAAGCTCAAAATGTTTACCGTCGAAAACTCGAATTTGAAATTTAGCACGATCGTTATATCTCCTCCTTGCTATATATTCCATAAGGATCCATCGCTAAGTAAAAACTAAAATCCTAGCCATTCATAGTTGGTATTGTGTTATGTAGTTTTAATTTAACTAAACAGCGCTAAGCCAAGGTCTAAATAAATCTATTAAATGTAGCGTTTTACTGCTATGGATAGGAGTCACGAGCCGCTAATTCTGATGTTCCATGTTAGTAGTGCTCATTCAGTATGAGATAACATCTTAAAGGAAATGTTAGAATAATCTATATTGATAAAAAAATAAACATCGTTGCCGAGTGGTGGCCTTATCATAGTTCTTCTTATCAACTTAATCAAGAGCACTAGCGAAGTCATACAGATTCTTAATGTTGGCCATTAACATGTTTAAACATCTGAAAAAGCTTATTAAACAAAGCAAGTAACAAACGACGTTATAAAAATCCTTCTGCGAATCAGAGAAGCAAGCATGGCGGACATTGAGTTGGTGTTTTCGCATCACAAGACGAAAATTTCAAACAATAACTTTTTTGTATTGTATTTTATTAATTTTTCTGTTGCTATAAAAATTCATACTATAACATTTCTTGAAGTGGGAATAATGAATCTCAACTGTGTTCCTGTCAAGAATGCAGCAGTTTAACAAGATATAACAAAGTCTTGTACCTAATGATTGCGATCAGGGAAGATTGGACACGCTCGGCTGTCTCCAATTTTCTGCTATACACTGCTGCCTCCATTTCTTCATTGTATCCCTTTATTTAGTAATCACATATTATTTAATAGTATATATTTATACATTTTTTATTACTCTTATTAATTGAAAATAGTTAATCATTTCTAATAAAAAAATTAAGGGTGCTTTAGAGGAAATTTTTTTGTGAATGCGGCATGTTAAATTATTTCAATAAAGATTAAGAGCAAGGTGATATTAATGATGCCCAGTCTAATCAACAATTTTTGTGATGTTTATGAGAAAATTAAAAAAATCGACTCTATAAAGTAGGACTTTATATGACTCTGGTCAGTCAATATTATCGAAAAAATATCTGTAACATACCTGCCTTAAATATTTAATTTTAGTTTCATATGACTTTTCGATTTTGAGCTGGCCTGTCCACACATACAAACTTTTGAAACTTGATTATTTGTACTCAGCTGATCTCAAAACGTTTATTTCCGTTGAATACTCGAATTCGAAGTTCTGTATGATTGCAATAATCCCCCTTACTATATATTTTATACATATGGAAGAGAAACTAAAAAGAAACATAAATATTGACAAAGAAGATGGTAGATAATAAAAATTCATTGAAATGGCTCCCGATAACCATCAAATTCGACTTTGGTTCTAGTATTTTATTAGGTTTTTTTTTATGATGTATAACAATTTTTTATCTATGGATATGTATTACAATTTGCCATAATCTTGAGTAATGACGAATAGTGATCTAATTGTATTTTATCAGATACTGATCAATTTTACCCCTCTGTTGTTTATTGTATTTATAACGTTATACTTGTGTTCTTTTATATAAAAATATACCGATGATATTAACTGGAAATATTCACGAATTTATTCACTTTGGAATTAAAGATTGTGAAGGTTGATAAAATTGTTTATGCACAGTGAGCACAAATGTTTATTTATTAGCAGTTGCAATAGATATACATTTGTGTGGATGCACCCTCTAGCTCTTGTCCCAAGTTCCCTTTCACCGGTCGACCAAAAATGTTAAAATGGTTTTACTAGCAAATCTAAAGACAATCAACACTCATGCGCATGTGGGCATATGCCGTAGTTTGGCAATGAGTAGAAGCACCTTTAATAGATTTTTAAATGTTTTAATCAATTTTTATCTTTTTTATTTATTAATTGACATTTACAACTGTATTTACATAAAAATGCATGTACTTAATTTGCTGTAAGATCATAATAGCTTGATACAAGGGTGTAGAGAAACCACCCACTGGTAGCACTCTTATAACATTTTTACATTAGAAGGTCTGAAAGCTATCTTCTTTTCAGGCACCTCGGAGCATTGTCAGGAATGGGAGAGGAACCAAGGTTAGAAACTAGTGGGTTTGAAGGATTAATAACTAGTTCGGATTTAAATTAAATGCTTTAATATAATTCTTACTCAACAAAACCCATTAGTATTTCCCTGATAATCCTCAGAAACGCCTAACAAGAAGATGGCCAAGGAAAATGACTGAAGTACCACCATCAGGTGGTTCCTTCCAAAGATTATCATGTGTTCTCAAACATTTATCATATTAGTTATTGTATTTTTTTTTTTTTTTTTTTTTTTACACAGTAGTTAATTTCAATGAATAAATAATAAAAAAATGTTGACTTTGAGGGCAACACGGACGAGTTTTAGTGGATCCAGAAAACTTCTCGGAAATAACCTGTGGTGAATATAGACTTAATGATGAGTTTTAGTGTTATTTTCTATACTCTTGTTTATGGTGTAGATATCGACAAAGTTGCTTTCCAAAAGTTCACTCTAGAAAAAGACTAAAGTCAGTAAAATCAACTACCGAGATATAGTTATTATCCCCAGATGTAGTTTTATTATTTAAAAAACCCATAGATATTAATCCTTTAACCACTGAAGATGGCGTGGGGGTGATGGGCCGCTGGATGTGACTAAGAGTAATAGCGCTTACGCACCGAAAGTGTGAGGTAATCAAGTGGCTTTCAATATTTTTCGTAACTATTTTCTCATACACCTTTTTTTTTTTTCTTTTTTTTTTGTTTAATTTTTAGTTTCATATCTTCGTTTTTGACATGCCACTGGCAGAGTTAATTTTTTTTAAATGTTATTATAATGTACCTATATAAATAAAAATTATTTTTTCAGAACAAAATTTTAATTATCTGATAAATTTCAAAGTAAACCTAGAACTCTGCCCAGAGAAATGTCAGAATAAATGCGAAAAGTTGAATAAAATACCTAGTGAGGAATTTCAGACTTAATAGGTTATAGGAAAACATATAGAGATGAAATAGGCTTCTTATTTCACGTGATCGGTTTTAGGAGGGTATATAATGTTGTTAGAATTGAAAAATCAAAACCAAAATTAAAATGAGTGTAATGTAAAAGTGTGAAGATGTTATAATTTTTTTTACGGAACGACCTTAGAGACGACGCGAATATCATTACTTTTGGGTTCTCTCTTTTTTTTCCTTTCCTTTCATTTTTCCCTCATTACCTATGCATGTTTTATTTCTTCTGTCAACGCGACCCCCCTTTTCGAATTTCTGTTTCCCACAAGAACCTTGATTTCCTTCAGTCTTTTCCTATATCTTTCTCCGTCCAGACAGTCCTGTTCCGTTATTCCTAGTCTGCCCGTTTCTCCCTTCATCTGCCTGATGTATCCTCAGCTCTAGTTATCCAGGGATTTTTTAGAATATTTCCTTGTTTAGTCTTCCTGGGGCCATTCTTATATATACCATATATCCGTGGAATTTCAGGCTCCTGATTCTTATTTCTGTGTATAGGTCCTTTTTGTCTTTGTAGATTTGGTCTTCATCCTTTTTGTGTCTTTTTGGGGCCGTAGATTCTTCGTTCTATTCTCAGTAGTTCTTCCAGACTGGTGAGGCATTTTATAATTATTATTTAT
>NW_027114362.1:223560-248623 GCF_000696795.3 Halyomorpha halys | reverse complement strand
TTGTCTTGATTGAAACAAGGGTGACAACCCTGTCGAAGGGGTTGTCTTGATTGAAACAAGGGTGACAACCCTGTCGAAGGCCTGCGAAGTGAGCCGAAACATTGGTTAACAATAAATAGTTTTTTTCTAATATTTTGGTTCCTTTATTAACACTACCTCGACTATCCATAATATATAATAAAAAATATCTCTCATGATTAAAAAATATTAAAATTCAACACATCTTTGAACCTTGGCATCTCAGATTTTCTTTAAATTTTCTATAGATGCTGTATAGATATGGACTTGGAAAAATGTAAGATTTTATTGTGATACGTCTACTCGTTTTTGAATTACCGAACAGTTTAGCCCTCATAAATGAAAAAATAAATAAATAAAAAAATGTAAAAAAAACAGAACAGCAAGTTTCAAAATAGCCCCAGAATAAAAACTTTTATAAATCCTTACTTCAACAAATTCAAAAGTTTTATGAGGAGCTCTGTTTATTTTAAAATTTTTAACATTGTATTTCTCCGTTTTTATTGTATTAAATATTTATGTTTTTATTTAATATTTATATAAAAATATATATGTACATATTTTGACTTTTTTATCACATAATAATCTCATTCTTGAATTTAGAACTCTCTTTTTAACTCATTATAAATATTTCCTTCGTTATATTATAAACAAACATTTTTTTAAAATTTTTATTTCTGAGAAAAAGAAAAGTACACTACCAACAAAAACATCAAAATCTTTAACGTGAAAAAACGTGAGTTCTTTATTTTATGTTATCAAATAAAATTGATAAATATCTCCTTTCGAAGAGGTATTGATAGAGTTGTTCTAAAAATTTGACCATACTTTAAAAATATATATTGAAGGGTTCTGAAATAAATGAGATATAACTAATCATGGCCACCCAGAAGGGTACGAGCGAGGTTAAAAACACTTTTTCAAGAACAGTTAAGTATTCGATTAGATTTATTATGAAAATAGTTTAACTATAACAATAATTATTGTAAATTATTACCATTTATTACAATAATAAGCTTTTAGTTACTGTAATAAATGCAAGGAGGTTAAGATGGGTGGGACATGTGCCTCGAAGCCATCCATCAGGACGCCTCTACACAACAATGTATTCCACTATAGTCAATAAGAGACAACATGGGAGGCAAAAAACAAGATGGATAGGCAGAATTAACAAAGATGCGAAAGAGCTGCATGCAGCAATCTGGAAAGCAGTATCCCAAGACAGGCAGGCGTGGAGAAGGCTGGTTCGGGTGGCCAAAGATCTAAAAGGTCAGTTGAGTCAACCTAACAACATACTTAATAATCTTAGAATATTAATTTTACTCACTTGCTGGAAATAAATATTTGAGTTTTTCCTTTCATCTTTACACACGGTCAATCAATAATCTTCCAGTATTATAATTATATTTGTAATTTACTTTATTTATGTTGGTGTGATTATAGTTCTTAAAATATATATTTTTTTAAAATCCCCATTGGGAGTAAATTTTACTCATTATTAGTATTGGCGTGTCTACCGAGAAACAAAATACACTTTGCCATAGCCATAAGCGGTTTCCCGATTATGAAACCATTGTAACAAGTCTGAATAGCAACACAATAGAAGAAAATAGATCAAGGGAACATAGCGCCTATGATTTATGAACCTAATTTGTTTTGGAATTTTATGACCGTTCTTTTATCCCAAGTCCCAAAGGCAAGGTCACAAAAAGCCATAAAACTAGCGTTCTCACGGCCAGCCAAGAGGTAAATACCTTCTCAGTAACTACCGCCATTTTCTTGACCACTCCCCATAGAGTAATAATTTATTTATTCTAATTTTAATTAAATTGACACATTATCCATGAAATTTCCTCGTACATAATTTATATATTTTCTTAATTTGAAAACATTTATTGGAGTTAAGTTTCAACGGTGATTTGAATGGCACTTACTATCTCTCTCGCTTTATATCCACATCCTAAAGCAAGGAGTTAATGGTTTTTAGTCATGGCCTGTAAGCATGTTAGGCTTATGGGAGATTAAAATAAATAAAAAAATATCTTGTGCGGTGCGCGCATCACACAACTTACCCTTACTAATCTACTTACGTCCTCAAGTTTTGTAAGAATGGTGGGCTTGTGTTGAACTTATTGCTATTTTTATAATTTTCAAATAAAAAAATAAAATAAAATAACGAAGACCAGTGAAGACGAAAATTATAAACTTTTTTTTTTATTTTTTCGGAAGTGGTCAAATAGTGATTAAAATATTTATACTGAGCCAAGAAAGTTGCTTTCAAAAAAAAAGAAAGTTCCAAAAAAGTCGTCAAATCCTAGGTATATATGCACTCACCTTAAATATATAATTTCAGTTTCGGACGAGTTTTCGTTTTTGAGCTAGGATGTTCACAGACAGATTCAAAATATTCAGTCATTTTCCGAGACAACGTTTCTAGGACTGAGGGGACCTCATAACGTGTATTTCCATCGCAAACTCGAGTTGGAAATGTTTCACGATCGCAATACTTTTCCTTACTATAAACTCCATCTACAGGTGAGCAAAAAGTAAAAACGAGGACTAGGGTTTAATCACTATTTGAGTTTTTCTTTTACAGCACTCAGACCATCTTCCTTTTATCAAACTCGGTTATATTTGCCAGAATTAACGATACCAACTCTACGATACTCCAGACAAACTGTAAAAAAAAAAAAAAAAAATGCCGTTCGTCGCAAAGAATCTAGTAAAAGGTTTCTCTGGCGTGTTCTAAAAATACTTCGACGAGCTTTGAGACATTCACAAAAGACAACAACATTATAGTAGTTTTTTATGCTTTTCGAAATATTACGAAATTTCAACGAATGAATAAAATATTCAAATAATTATCTCTAGAAATTAAAACAATTAGTTATATTGATTGAGCTGATTTGAATATGATGAATAATCTTATTTTGAAAACGATTATTTAAATAAAAAATTAATTTATTCAATAAATTCATTAATCAAAAAGCGTCTAGGTTTCTTGGTACTCGTGGCTCAATTGCTGATTGGTGCCATCCAGTTGTGTGGAATATCAACACAATACTTACTGTTAATATTGGCGCATTCTTCTCGATATCCAAGTTCCTAATAATTGTAATTCAAATAATTATTTAATTTCAGTTTGTCATTTTAAGAAGATTGAAAATTTATTTCATTAAATAGTCAAAATAATTTTGATGTATGTTTAACTGTCTATTTTTGACATAATAAAAACTCCGTATTTGTAAGTATTTCTAATATATTTGGTTCTATTATTTATTATTCTAGTTCTTTATTTACAATTCTATCACACTTGGCTGGATTTATTAGTAAATATTTTCCTATTCACCTACATTTATACTTCCTTAACATAAGCTTTTTATTAAAAAACATTATTTTTTTGCTTATTTTCTAACTTACTTTTTTATATGTATTCTAATTTTCTGTCACTTCTTACAATGTTTTTATCTTCTTTTTACTTAGCCCTGACTAATCCCTGCAAAGTGGAGTGAAACGTTAGCATTAAATAATTTTTTCTACTATTTTGTACCTTTATTGACCGCCAACCGGACTGTTTTCTTACAAAAAAAAAATAATAAAAAAAGTAGTTTCAATATTTACATATAATATATATCTAAGTTCAATATAATATTTATACAGTTTATAGAAAGTTGAACCGATGAGGGAAGAGCTGGTGCATATTGTAGAGGGAATTGAGTTCCAAGCAGAGGCATCTCAACTAAAGAAGGATTTTTAAAAACTGGTCAAACTCAGCAATTCAGTGGGGTGAATGGTAGAAATGAGATGGACGGAGGATTTGAACTGCAAGTTCCGTAGGTTATAGGATAGGAAGAGCGCTAAGTAACTGAATACTGAGAATGCTGTGATAGGTAGGAAGGGTAGAGCCACTTCAACTCGGCCAAATACTGGCTTTTATGCCTATCTCTGCTCATCCCGAAAACAAATGGTACTAAGGAATGCATAAGACGTTTAAGTTTAGCTTCAAGTTGCTTGAGGGTTGCTATGGTTCACAGAGAATTTTGGGTGATGTGTGGTTTCCAGGATGCAGGTTAAGATTTTTTTTTTAATTTTTATTTTCGTTACCATGCGTTCTTATAACTTTGCTATTATCTTTGTATTTGTTATTATATTTATACTTATTTTTACAGCTATGATATTTCTTTGTTATTTTAATTTTATTTATTTAATAATATGGGTTCTTACTGGATGAATTTTTATAATTATAATTAGATATAGTGAAATTCTTCTTCTTTATTTAATGGTTCATAAACAAGGTTTCTTAGTAATCGGGTCATCAGGTATCTACAAACAAATTCACAATATTCACCTTTTGCATACAGCAATTATATTAATACACCACTTTTTTTTGGGGGGGGGGGTTGTAAGATTTACAACAATTACCTTAAATAAATATATCTTCAAATATCCCATTTAAGTGTTCAGATTCAAGTTTTTGGCTGGACAAAAAATATTATATACATTCTTGAAACAAAGTTATGCTTAGAAAAGTGAAAAAAAAATAGATTTCAAACTTTACCAATATCTCCTACCTCTATTCCACATAAGATGACAAAACTATTAACAATATTTATTTAAAATATATTACATTACTACACTACTATATTAAATTTATTCCATTAAAACAATACTGATGTATAACATTAAATTACTAAATGATTAACTATATCTATCTAATGTGTACATAATTTTGTAAAAAAATATGTTTAATTTTAAGACAGGTATAAATAAAATAACTCAATTTTTAATTATTTGGTTTGTCTCCATCTTACCGTTAATTGAAAAGGGTGCTTTGATATACTATCAAAATTTCTTTTGTAAATAGACTTAACAATTCGTTCAAACCTTTGAGTGTAATTATTCATCCTAACAACAATAAAGTAGTGGTTAATTAAAATGTTAAAAAAGCAATATAAAATAAACATCGAATAAAGGTTATCTAAACGAACAGCAATTAAATATACTATATAAGGACATCAATTAAATATTTATGTCATAACAGATCAGATGTAATGGCACTGTAAAACTAACAATTTTACAGTAAATGGTATAGTCTATATGTAGCTCCCAGCTGGTTCTCTAATGATATTTATATATTTTATTGACATGAAAACTCATTCTAAATTCAAGGATAAGGCAGTGATTATTAAAACGATTATATACACGTGTTAGAATCTTGGGGGAAAACCAGATTCCTTCTTCCATCCTCTCATTCTCTTCAACCCTTTAGTCCTCAAAGTTGTTTAATTTTTTTTTAAATAACATTCACAGTACTATGGTACGAAGTCTAAATAACATCCTTCCAAAAACAGCTAAGATATTTAGGAATCGCCTTTTTTTCAGGATTTAGGTTTAAAAGTGTTCAGAAGATATTACAGATTAATGCAATCCCTCATCATTGGTAATTAAATCCACATAAGTCGAATCTAATGCAATTCTCAATAAGGGACTAAATTTCATTCAAATAATAATTGTATCAAGGGACGAAATTTGATTATTCTGAAAATTACAATATTTGTAGATCCCTATGATCCGGATTTTAAATAAAATATTCAGTTAACATACGGCTGCTTTTGTTGAATAATGGCACATTTTACAGGAGGAACATAATATTAAATACATATCTTTTCAAATATTGGCATCAACCTTTATTCCATTCTTCTCATTTTTGTATATTAGATATTAGTGTCTCTTAGAACTACATTTATTAAATTAACGTAATTTTCTAATACTTAACCGTTTTTTTCAGATGGTGGTTAAAAAAAATAAAAAGTTCGATTTAATCAAGTTATATTTCCTTTGTAAATTATACAATATTTAAGGAAAAGTCAAAAAAGATCGCAAAAATTAAACATCTGCGATGACAAAAGTGAAAAATATCTTCAATATTTAGAGTAAATAAAAACAATAATAATTTCTTGAATAAAAATCTTGCATTTTCTTAATGCCAAAAACCGATTTCTTAAATAGGCACAATGGACTATTGTACGGCGACGTACTGTCAATAATGATTCCCTGTCGTTTTAAACTTTCGAGTTCCTTCCGGATGTGGTGACGTAGTGCCTGTGGGTATCTCCTCTCCTTTACGTATGTCACTCTGTCCTGCTTCAGTGGGATCTCATGGACAGTCTTCCCGGTTGCTCCGAGGATATCCCCTTCTTTAAAAAAATACCCAGTTTTTCCCTCTTGAGTCGCTGTCTCCAGTCCTCAGCTTGATTGATTACCCAAATCCGTGCACCCTCGTTCCTTTGTCGTTGACGTCATTTGTAGGTTTCACCTCCTATCTTAATCCTCCATTTTCCCTTGCTATTCTTAATCCAAGCACCCACCTTCCCTAGCAGATCACACCCCACAATTACTTTATATTCTCTCGTCATGGTCTTTACGACATGTACTTTCAAGATGCCCTTACTAAATCCCCAATGGTTCAAACCTATTTCCGCCTCCTCCTCTACCTCACAAGGGCAACCCAGGGTGATTAACCTACACTGACATACCTGAATCCAGTGTGATTTCTCACCACTACACATCTTCTCGACACATGATAGTACTGAAACTACCAGTGTCTACGAGACACCTTACTCCTGCTATCTTTATTATAGGCAAACTGCCGTGGTCTCCTCTCATATGGTTGATCTCCGACGTGGGGTAGCCCCTCTCTGGGTACGCTCCTCAAAAACTCTCCTCGTGTTATACCTGCTTCTCCTTTTCGTCTTCAAGTCCTCCTCTTGCCTTGCTGGCTATCCTCTCACTCATAGTCTCCTGCTTCAGTTTCTGTCCCTCAGGTCTCGGACATTTCCGTGGCTTCACTTATCCATTCGTCCTTCGAGAGATTCCTTTGTTCCGTTTTCTCTGTGAATTGACCTCCATCGGTTCAGGCACATTTCGCTCCCTCCGCCGATCCATATAGGGATACTGTCCAGCAATATGTCCTTCTGTCCCACATTCAAAACATCGGGTACGGGGGCATTGTGCTACCAGGTGCCCAGTTTTACCACACCCATGGCACTTGCCATCCTCCCGCCGGCCATTGTTTCTGGGTTTAGCTTGGCTCCTTCTATTTTCTGTGTTCTCTCCTTCTCCAAGGGTTTGGCATGTTCTTGGCCGATGATATTCCATTCGAGTCCACCCCGGCCCCTCTACTTCCATTTGGGCCTCCACCTCTCTAGCGCTTGTATCTATGAGATCTTGAGCAATTTCCAGAAACGAGAGCTCTCTCGCAAATCCCTCCATCTTTCCCAGCTCTTTCGCCAATTGAATCCTTAGGACCGAGGACAGGAATTGCATCCGACCCTGTGCCTGGATTGTTTCCATCATCTCACATAGTGAATCAGCGATCCTGTTGTAGAGTGCCAATAGTTCAGCGGTATACTGCCCACTGTTCCCGGTCGACTGTTTTGGTTTCTTTGTCTCTCTAATCATCATGAATGTCATCCTCTGGGGCCCACCATCCTCCACCGAACGCCTTCTTAATCTCTCCTTGATAACTCTCCAAGGGGTCTCTTCGTCTGCCTGAATCTGATTTAGGATGCTTCACTTCACTCTGCTGACTACCACTGCTTTTAGTGCCTCCGTATCGTCACTATCGAGTAGATTTTCGATAGACTTTGCCCATCCACCTATATTTATACTTCCTTAACTTAATCTTATAATTTTTTTAGAAAAAGATTTTTTTTTTACTTATTTTCTCTATATATTTATTTTAATGTTCTGTCACTTCTTACAATGTTTGTATCTTGTTTTCAATTAGCGTTAACGAAGCATTATAAACTGGGGCGAAATGTAGGTTAAAATTAAATAGTTTTTTTTTTTTTTTTTACTATTTTGTACCTTAATTGAGCGCCACCCAGACTATCTTCTTACAGTAACATTGAGTAAGTAAATAAATTACTTTTGAACATTTTGGTCCCTATTTAAAATGCTTATTCAAGGTTACTTTTAATATTAATTCAAATAATGTACTCTGTTTTTTAGGTTGAAATCCATAATTAAGTAGCCTTACTGTGTTATGCGGGGCTCTGCTCTGTCCATTTATCCCCAGCTGTTCGTGGGAATGGGGAGGAGAATTTTTAATAAAACAGAGAGCAGAGTCGGAGGAGAAGAGGATTTTCCCTCAAAGTAGCGTTGGTTGCAACGAGATCAGTTTAGAGGAGACTAACTCAAAACATACTGATTAATGAATAATCCACCATTGTGCTGGATGCCTCTACGGTGGAGGAAGCACAATCAGTGAACAAGGAGAAAAGAGATAAACAATCTCTAAATACCACTCCTCAGAACAAGGATGGTGGTAATGATTTTGGACCAGCCATCAAGATAAGTGGGTCCAGGAGGAAACAATAATTTTAGTCGAAGGAGTATGGATATACTGAGGAGAAAGCATTAGTTAAGAATGTAGACCCAATGAACAGCTACAATAGCTCACTGGGAAAAGAATCAAATAGAATTCGTTACAGTAATGAAAATACTTCCAGTAGCACAACAGACGGGGAAGTAAAGAAGACGAAATGGAAACGAGAGTTTCGTTAGATCCATCCGAACGACAATTTGCTGTTGCAGTAGTTTCTCCTCCAGTCACATCTTATCGGAGAAATGCAAGAGGCATCAGGATTGGTATCTTTGCAGCAACCAGTCCCAATGGTGCGTTTGGAGAGGAGGAATTTGATTCTATATAAACAGCTATCACGAAAATGATCCTCGAAACTCAATCCAGAACTACTCGAAATCCAGTAGCACAGGGAGTTAAAGCATAGGTATTCGTAACCTTGGAACTGCAGCAGGGCCGGTTCGAATCCGGGGGATCGACTTTTATTTCTGTGGTGGCCCCACGAAACGAACACTTGATCCCCCACCAGGGTGTTTGAATAGGGTTACCCTGGTGTATGTTCACTATTCATGGGACAACATGGAAAAATGGGTTGCTGCAGCTGACATGTGCGAATGATGCGACAGCACAGTGGATAATTGATAATGTTAATGTAATTAGTGGCGCCGAAACCCGGGAACTGTAAATAAGAACATTAAAAATAACATTATAGATAGTATTAGTGTTTCTCATATCCCCCACCAACAGCGCTCATGGTCAACATAATACCAAAAGTAGTTTCCTTTCATTCATTTTCCATACATTTCAGTTGAAGATCCATTTGACCAACAGATTGTTGGTTGGTTTTGTTTTTCTCCTCTTGACAAAGATCGTTTATTTTGGCCTCCCGTTTTTTCCCCCCACGATTTTGGGTAGACGAGGAAAATAATGATTTTGAAGACTAGATGCAATGTTTTTTTACTCACCCTAAACAGGATAAAATTGATAACTTTGATTTTTCATATAAGACAAATTTTTAAATTATTTAATGATTGCATAAGTGCCACGTATGATCTTTAAAGGATTAAGAAACTCCCCTGAAAATGAATTAATCATTAATAATTCTGCAAAATTAAGATTATCCATACTTGTAATAAATAACTTTTTTTCATTAAATAAATAAATAGAGATGTGCCTGAAATGTTTTTATGTAAAATACCATATACATTTTCAATAATTATTAACACAATCAAGAAACAGTTCTCTTTTTAAATTACATATTTGCTGTACACTGATCTGAGGTTACTTAGATTGTTTAAAAAAATCGATACAAGAAGTTTATAATTATCGATAAGACCATCACAATAATGAATGAAAGGCCCCAACGTGGGGTCCGTAGACGTGTCAAGGGGCCAGTTGGAACTTGAGTAGTGTTAGGCTTGTGAGAGTCTATACCATTTTCACTTGAATCTCGTCTTGAGAACGTGTAGAGTCGTCTCTTAACTCTTTACTTCATCATGGTTATTAAATCGAAACCTATTTTTACTAAAGAAGAAGAACTTCTGCTTCAAGATTTTAGTAGAAATGTATCCACTAAATCTTCTGCTCTCTTTTATGGAAATGCATTTATAGTTTCTGCCATTCCTATTTGTAAGTATGTTTTTCTAACTATAAACATTTTAATTGTTCGACGACGAATTAAAGTTATTTGTTATATTTTTTGCATAGGGCTTTTCTGGAGGATACATATGATTGATGTTTACAGTTCAATTTTGGCCTTTGTGGTTGTGACCCTCTTGAATACATATTTAGTGGCTTTTGCTTATAAAAATACTAAGTTTATTCTGAAACATAAGGTAAGATTACACTTTAATTTGTATCAATAATAATAAGAATTATATGTTTATCAATTACGGGAGACTAATATTGCATAATTTCTGTTAGCATGCTGTTTTAATTTTATTTTAGTAACATTATAAGTACCATTTATTTATTTATTAATTGAATAAACTTCATTTTTTCATCCTAGGGATAAGTAACTTTTTTTATCATGATTTTTTAAATCAATATGAACATATGAACTAGTACATAGTCTGTTGAAGGCAATCTATCTCATTACTGCAAGGCTTGATAAAAGTTTTTACAGAATGTTTACTGTTTCATTCAACATCGTTCATTGTTTCTTGTATTGTCATTTATTCTTTATTTATTGTTATCACGTTATTACTTAGATTCTTTCTTTTACACAATCATTAGATAAGATATTAGAACAATGTTGAAGCATTTTAATTCATTACCAAAACCATATTATTTTGATGTCTTATAGGATTCATGAATGCTATTCATGTTAGTTGCAATTTATTTATATATCGAGCATAACTGTTCTATTGTTTCTTTTGTTAATTTAACAATGCTTAGTGAAGATTTCAATTAGGAATTCTCCTAGTTTACACATATTATGTACTTACCTAGTCTGGTCAGTTTTAATTGTAGTTTGTTTTTACTTGGTTTCGTCTATGATCGATCAGACTATCTTGATAAATGTATTTTCACATCTGAGTGTTTTAATTATGCAAACTAATTAGTATATTTGTAGACTCCAAAGAGTTATTTTTATGCTGAAATTAGTGTTCCTTTTTTTGTTTAGAGAAGTTGTAAGTAGTATTGTTAATCCTTTATAGTCAAAAACGTCCCAAAAAATAATTATGTTTTAGATACGGTACTGTATATTGAGGTAAAATATTTTAAAAAGAAAACACAACCTTAAGATTTTGCATTATTTATTGTAATCTTTGTTGAAATGTGAATTAATATCAGGCGAAAGATGGTTGAGGATGCTGTCAAGAAAGAAGACTCAGTAATGATTGTTACTGCCTTAATGTTTCCTACCTATGTTGTATGCAGGATAAAATAATCTTTACTATGCTTTGCTTTCTTCACTGCACCATTAACCATCTTTGGCTTTATCTGCTTCATCAATTATCTTTTCTTTTATTATGTCTATTCCATCATCAGATGCAATGTTTTAAATCTACATTTTATTAGTTTGTATTTTTAAAAAAATATTCAACACTTTTTTAAAAATATTTTATTGTTGATTAATTGTAAACCATGAGGACTTTTGATGGTGGTTAAAAGCTTTTAGTAAATTAACACTTTAAGGTAATTCAATCTGAGCTATTGTTGAATTTTCTAAATTTTTAAAAAATGTTTTACCATTATGTAATTTTTAATTTACATGAATATTATTTTCTGTTTTGGAACTAATTAATTTATTTGTACAAATATGATTGATTATTAAATTGAAATACCATATTTATGTAATTAGATAATATTAATGAGAAAATTCTGGAACAGATTATATTGAACATTGTATAAAAGATCAGATATAATGGATTATACTAAACTTTGTAAATTGTATTCACTGATTACAAAGGGAGTGTTTGTGATTGATTATACTACTGTGGACACAAACATCTATATTACTAGTACTAAACTCTTGCTCATGTGCTATAAAGAAGCAGTACTGTTATTTCTCACAAATCAAAATGTACCTGAAAATATCAATTTCCACAATATAATTTTTTGTTTTTTTATCATTTAAATCGAGGTAGACAACATAGAACCATTTTACCTTATGTTCGTAGATGTCATCTAATAGTAAGCCATCTAACAATATAAGGTAGGAATATATTATAAGGAATGGCTCTGCCTAATTTAAAATATCTTTCTTATAATGTAAAATTACAGTTTAGTTATTATATTGTGGTATACTATTTTCTGAATTTAAAATTTAGCAGATAAATTCTAAAATCATATTTTTTGTTCTTTAAGTATGTCCTTATAAACAGCTTGATTTCATCAAGTGTAAAATTTGTTCTAACAAATTTGATTTAAAATTGTAAAAAAAAAAAAAAAAATTAATTACAATAAAATTTAAAAGCTAAATAGATACAAAAATAAACTGTTCCGAAAGTTATGAACTTTTTGAGCTTTAAAAATTATTATTAGTATTAGTGTTTCATATTTTCCCATTTACAAGCAAACTTGTCATGAAATTGGCTTTGAATTTCCTAAAAATGTTGGACCCATTTCACTCCACCTATCTGTATTTATCGTTCCCATTCAGGCTAGAATAGGCAATCTGGTAATGACAGATCTAGTTAGAGTGAGTAAGGTCGTTTAACAAATAGTTGATATCCTGAAATTTAACAATAAACTGTATAATCTGTTTGCATTATACATGTTTCTATCACATGTAAAATAGTACTGAAAAATCATTCCTAAATCTGTTTTTACAAAAACAAGTATTATTGTATATAACATATATAAGTTTTGATTGAACAGCAATTGTTATAATTATGATAGATAGTTGACCGTGGATGATGTACGAGGAGAAGATTAGGCATTTGATTTTCAAGTTAACAGCCCTGAAGAAGGCTAGAAACTCTAGCCGAAACGTTGGCACCATAAAATAAGTTACAACAACTTATTTGTGTTTCTCTTTGACCGCACCCCTAACCATCTTCTCCTCGTAGCAATTGTTATAAATTAATGACCTACTCTCCTCCTTCACTAAATAACTTATGTCTGAGGTCCTTATCAATTTTCTATTCAAATTATCCAACTCAATAATATCTACTCAGGATATTATTTTCCCCTTACAATGCCACTTTGTTCATAGCCAGAGCCAGGTAAAGTTTTCTTCACCATCCCTAGCTTCCATCTTCAGACCCATCTCTGTTTTTCCAATCTATCAAGCTATTGGAAGCATTGTTCCACATTCCACTTAGCATCTTTCTTGAACGATACTCCATCCTTAATCCACTGAAATTGGGGTACTGATTTCAATACTCAACATAATATGGCTTTGTAAAAATAAACTTAATGCCTTGATAAGTGGATTATTTATCCATTGGCTAGCAGAAAATTGTCATCACAGTTCTTTTTGATTTCTCTGTAGACTTATTTCAGTTGATCGAAGATTTTCTTTAACAAGCTTCATAATCTCTCTTAACTCAAAAATATTATAGATGTGCTCTATTCATTTCTACATTTTTCCTTCAAAAATGTAATTATTTTTAGCAAATCTCCCTCTTCTCCTTTTTCCCCATTGTTATTTAGGTGTCCTCAACTCCTACCAGTCCTTAATACTTTCTCTCCTCCAGCATGGTGACACTGAAACTATTGGATGACATCAATAGCATTTACATCAGGCATTCTACCTTAAATTGTTGTTGAATGAAGGAAAATTTCCATTTTTGTAGATTCCAAATACCTTAATATTCAGTATTTTATCTAATCAGCCTTCTTGTATACATCCAAATTTATTTTAAAACATCTTAAATCACTTTTGAATTACATTTGTCTTGAAATTTCCATATTTCCTAAATCAAATGGAAATCTTATGCTATCCTCCAATAATTTTTAAGAAACACGACAGCTTCTAGCTATTCTCTGTATATTCTTTTATTATCCCCAATTTTGACTAAGATTACCTTGAAGTATAGAGGGCTATATTTTGGGCTTCAGATGAGACTAAAGAAACATGAATAGTTAAATTAAATTTATGTCAGTGGTTCCCAGATATTTATATATCGTGGCCCTTTTGCTGTTTTCTAACAGATACTTCTTTGGTGATTTTCTTTTTTGAGATCCCTTAAACTGATAAGTTTTTCTCTCACCTAAAGTAAATTTTCTCTATTTTATATTAGTATTTTGTCAAACTTTGGGACTTTTTGATGTTTCATTTTAATACTATTTTCCCTAGATGGTGTTGTTATTTTTTGTTTTATGAAGCCTCATATTGTTAAATTTTCTTATAGATTAATTTGTTTGGACTCCATAATTGTATTATTTTTAATGCAAACAGAACAAAAGATAAAACTAATTATATTCATTAAAAATTTTACTACTAAAATGTGAATACCATTAGCTAAGCCAAAAATGTTAACCTTTATAAGTTATATGTGTACTTATAACAATATATTCAAATCAGTATGGCTATGAGATATATTTATCATATACTCTTTTACTCTAGTGTTTTAATTTTTATTATTCATCATTACATTATTACTTGATTAGATATTACTATTATTATTTATAGATTGCTGTTAAACGTGAAGAAGCCATCACTAGAGAAATATCTCGTAAAGTGGCTGAGGATAAGAAAATGAGCAAGAAAGAAAAAGATGAAAGGTTTGATATATTTCATATGTCTACTAAATATAGTACATTGATTGTGTTGTGATTATTATTTTTATGAATTAATTTCAGGATATTATGGAAAAAAAATGAAGTCGCTGACTATGAAGCCACTACTTTTTCAATTTTCTACAACAATGCTCTATTTTTGGCTCTTGTTATATTTATTAGCTTCTATATTTTGAAAACATTTTCTCCCTCTATGTATCCTTTTTTTAAGCTATTTTTTTCTCATTTATTACCTAGTATTTTTATTTTAATTATATTATCTTACTCATTAGATCATAGATTTTTGATAGAAGATAAATTAGTGTATATTGCTTTTTGTTGCATGACTTTTTTAAAATTAATATCACTTTTTTTTTTTAATTGTAAATCTTTAAATCTCTTCTGGTGGTGCATGTGCCAAAGGTGTGATTCCTTTTGAAATCACATTGCAATAGTGATTTTTGAAGGAATGCTCAGTAGTATATGAAATAGCATGCCTATCAATCATAATTTTGGAACGAATTTATAATGTTAAGTACTCATTCGAAGAAGAAGTTGGGATTTAGTGTTTTTTAATTCATAGATTTGAAATTTTTCATTAGGAAGCACTATTTCAGAGTTATAAATCAAATAATTAAATAAAAAATTCTGCAAACTCCTACTAGACCTAAAATTTGTCAGCATCAAAATGTCAAATGACCAAATTTGTATATCATTTTGAATTTTATAAGCCTGCCAATTTTTTTTTTTTTTTTTTAGTTCCAAACATTTGGGAGTTTAATTCAACTTTTTTTATTCACTTCAAAGTGTGAATTTCTTATTAAAAATTGAAATCTTTTTAAACCCATTATAGTTTGATAGTTTTCTATTCTCCATAGTTCTTCTAGAGAATGAGCTCTAGCAAAATAAAGCAAGCCCAAAACTGCTGATATTTCTTTTGGATTTCTTTCAAGGCATGCTTAGTTAAGTCTAATAGAATAGTTAACAATGCTTTAAACTATAGATTCCATGATGAAATTTGCTTATTTTGACAATATTAGTGAGATTATTTTAAGGCCTGATGACCCCTGGAATATTGGTTTATATATAACAGGGTTCTTATTTGGGCTTCCTCTTCCTCTAGCTCTTTATGTTATGTCTGTAATCTGATAATTTTATGGTTTTTCCTGAGATGGGCTTTGAAGAAATTGGAAGAGCAGTTGTCATTAAGCTGCTGCTAAACAACAGGGATAGACATAGAAAAGTATCTGATACATTGTAGAAAAGTCCACTATTCATGATACATACCTGCTATTCTGAGAAACAGGCAGCATTAAACCGAGGGTCGGCTGTGGACTTGGGACCTACTAAGGACCACTACTCAATCTTATAAACGACTTACCCTCTCAGTATTGAGAGATCTGCACCTGATGTTAAAATGGCACAAAATACCCATTGTAGCTTGAATACCGTACTCCAAAGACTAAGGAAGCATGAATTTTGAGTGGGGAGATTTTTCAACTCTACTATGAGTCCTGCTCCTGAGCTAGCTCTGCATAAATTCTCTTCCAAGTACAAGAAGGATTTTGGTGGCAGCTACACCTATCGTAAAACTGGTATGATGTATTCTAGCCTTTGCCGAGCTTTTTCTGGTAGCATATTATGTGTAAATACAGCAACATTCAAAATTTGATCAAAAATGAAAATTACCCACCCCATAGCTCATACTGGTCAAAACCATCGACATTTAAAGTAAACCAGCCCTTCCATCATTTAAAATTTTACCTCAGCCACAGGTGAGAGGCCATATCATTGACTTTTATCTTTTATTTGTTTTATTATAATTTAATGGCAAATTTATAATTTATCACTTGAAGAATTTGATAAGTATCAAGTATAATAATTTCTTTGTGTTGTGTTCCCTTGGTTTGCATTTTGTATTTATTCTTTTTATCAGTATTTTATGAAATGTTTTGTTTATCTGCCATTTTAAGGGAGTCATTAATTTAATAAGCATTCTCTTATAGAATGAAATAAAATTTAAGTAAATTTTCTTCCAATTAATTCTGTATGACTTTCATCATAGAACAAATATTTTCAACGATATTCCACAATATAAGGGACAATTATGATTTTATTTTACTTTTTGGAGGAAATGATTTATTTGTGAAGAGCTGTTTCTTAGAAAATAATATAGTAAAGAGGTAATTTTGGCCTCAAATTTTAACTACCTTAAAAAAAAATAGTACAAGGTTTTCTGTAAGTTTCATAATGTAGGAACTATCAAGTAAAATTAGGATTTTTGTGGGAATTTAGGTAAAACTGGAAATTTTTTTAATTGATGTATTCTGCCTCTAATAAAAAGGAACTAAATTTATCCCGATTTTTGTGATGAGCCTTAAGTGGTACTCTCAAAATACATTGAAATTTTCTGACTTTCTACTGTATTTAAAATAACTCAAAAAGTAAAAATTTTATTGAAGAAATGATTATTTTATATAACATTTCATCACAGGCACTGCAACCTGATACAGGGCTTTGTCGCGTCAGGACAACGCGTAGATTTCTCTCTATCTTGTGCAAGAGTCCACCAACCTTTTGTTGTCAGTGCTTCGGCATCAATTTCATCTGCCTATCTGTTGTGGCCATCATATCTTTCTTTTTCATTCCATATACCCAAATAATAATTTCTTAATGGGAGAATCAACACCTATTCTTGTGACATATCCAGTGCCCCATAGTCTTTTATATTGTACCATGCCTGGTAGGTTTGGTACAACTCTGCATTGTGCCTCAGCCTATACTGGCCACCATACTTTAGAGGGCCAAATTCTTCTTAAAATTTTTCTCTTGAATATTATTAAAGTATCAGTGCCCATAGGTGATATGGGCCATGTCTATGAGGCATAAGTTAGTACTGGTCTAGTGTTAAACAGTGATTTTTGTATTTCTTAACAGCAGATGGCTTCTCAGTGTTTTTGCTCGACCAAAATAACACCTATTCGCTGTGGTAATTCACCTCCGTACTTCTGGGCTTGGTTTTTGTCTGTACTAACTAGATATATATAAACTAAATACACAAAAGTATTTAAACTTTCAAATGTCCTAACCTCCACATGTAACAGTGGGTTGTAGTGTAGTGGCTATTGGGGGTAGGCAAGCATGTATTTGGTCTTTGCCTGGCTGATTTGGAGACCCATTTTCTGTCCTGCTTATATTGCTAGAAAGGCCCTTTCCAAGTCCCTCTGTGATCTGGCTGCAATACCTATGTTACCTGCGTATGCTGGAATTTGAACTGACTTGGTGATAATTGTACTATTTCTTTGCTTACCTGAGTCCCTTATCTTTTATAGTGCTAGGTTGAAAAGCTGGCATGATAGGCCAACTCCTTGTCTCCGGTACCTTGTTGTCAATGTCTGGCAAATCCCTGTATTCTAACTTGACACATTGATTCTATCTTCAGTTTGTAACATTTAAAGCATTAAATTTTGCCTCAAATGATTTCTAGAACATTAACATTCAATAAAGGGTTGTTTTTCAACTTATTTAATTTTTTTTCATTTTGTAAACTTTGCTCTTGAATCACAGCCTTATGATCAATCTTATCACAAAAATGTTTAGAATAATAGTTGTAGATAATCAAACTCGCGTTCTAATGTCTGCCTTATTTTTTATATTTGTTCAAGTGCACCTTAATAACACCTACTTTTTCAAAATAAGATTTTACGGTATAAATGTAATATTACAGTAAATGTTAGTACATCTATAAATTAATTCACAAATGTATAAATATGATGTTATATATACAAGTATCTAGTTGTTTGTCAAAAAACTTCATCAAAAATAACTTACCCCTAAGAAAATAACATATTATAAACTACATTATAGAACATTCAACTAGCTTTAATCTGGGTTGTAATAGGCATATATACCTATTATGGTTCTTGGGATATTGTATTTCATAAACCAAAAAGTTTTTTCAAACATAGAGAAATGAAAAGTTTTATTTATTATTAATCATTAATTTATTTTGACAAATATCATGAAAACTACTATTCCTATGAAGATATATGTTATAAATTACTTTATACTTCATTCAATAGGCTTTAATTTTATTGCTAATAAACATCTGTACGTCTAATAATTCTGGAGAAATAACTTTTCATCAACTAAAAGTGTTGTCCAGACAACTAGATATCAGAATTTTGTGAATTTATTTAGGCAAATATGAAAATTGCTCCTTTGAAAATATTCATCATATATCATTTTATAGTACAGTTAACTAGCTTTAATTTGAGTGCTAATAGATATCGGTATGTCTAATATTTTCTGAAATATATTTTTCATAAATCAGAAGTTTTGTTCGAACAATAGAATTCAACATTTTGTGAATTTATTTTGGCAAATATCATGAAAATTACACAGATTTAGTAACGAGTTTTTTATTGTTTACTTACGCTTACTGCAATATTACATTTAAAATGTAAAACCTTATTTTGAAAAAGTAGGTGTTATGACCAAATATATACTTTTTTATCTAATTTCAATGGCATATAACTACTTTAATAGTGCAAGAATTGAGTTTTTTTCTTTGCTTTTATGTTGGTTGCACAATATTTTCAAAGCTGCAAATTTGGTTTCTTATTAATGATGTATGTTCTCACTACATATTAAACAATTAAGTGTTACTTAACATTTTGCATGCATGAATATGTAACTTGACTGGACCAATATTGAAAATAACTAAATATTTGTAAGATAACTAAAACGATTCTCCATGCAGCCTCCTAGAACCCTACTTATGATATAATGTTCAAAATATACAATCTAGAAACATCCTAAAACAATTGCAATGTTTTAAGAAAGGTTTTCGTCATTTTGGCCAAAGACAAAATGACTCCATAATATATTTGTAAGTTTAAAATTTCATTGGTAGTCCAAATTATTTTGAAATTCATAGAAGGTATCATAAGTAAATAAATAATGGGGGAAGGAATGAATAGCTTTAAAATGCCTCAAAAATAAAGTAAACTATAATTTAATTAGTACCAAGGAAATAATTGTACCTTTCTCTGATCAAAGATATGTGTTGCTCTGCTTTAATCTGGATCACAACTGGAATGCCATTGTCTCAGTAACATCTTTCCCTTCCTGGTCATCCAAACTAATTATTAATTTAAATTGTCAGTCTATAATGATCATGGTTAGTGGGAGTCTTCTCATTGATGTAATGTGGATCATTTGTCTACTTAATTACATAATGGTGTGTTTGTGAATGTTATGACTTAGTATTTTGATATCTATATATTCATTTGTTGGTGTGTAAGAAAGCAGATTTTGTCGTTCATTTCATGCCATAACTAGAACATTTATGTTCATCACTGAGAAGTTTTGTCCATATTGTTTACTGTATCACATGAAATTTAATTATCTGCATGTATAGTATATTTATTTAGGTGTGTGGACTTAAATATTTGATTTAATTTCCTTAATATGTTAATAGA
The DNA here is from genome assembly GCF_000696795.3 of Halyomorpha halys. Taxonomy (NCBI): domain Eukaryota; kingdom Metazoa; phylum Arthropoda; class Insecta; order Hemiptera; family Pentatomidae; genus Halyomorpha; species Halyomorpha halys. The sequence goes on along the minus strand of NW_027114362.1, from coordinate 228,586 downwards.
AATTATATATTTTCCTTGGGAACAGCTGGAGGAGTGCTGGCTTTATTGTCAACAGGAACACAATAAATATTAAACAATATTTAATTCTGAACAAATAAAAGTAATAAGTATTGTTCTTACAATAATTAATTAAGATTTTTAGTCTCAAAACCAGATACATACTTGACACATTCAGACAGGGCGACCCACTGTGTGGTGGGTCGCTCTGTACCGAACATGTTGATAATAAATTTTTCTGGAATGATTGATTAATAACCCGAACATTTAAATAATATCTGTTAACAAAGATAAATCCATTATTTTTGTATTATACCTATAAATAAATTAAAAAAATATTCACGACTTTTGTAATATTAGCTTTCACTTTTTAATAACGTTAATTTACAGAAATATGTAACTGGGGATTTGAAGGTATTTATTAATTTTTATTTATAGTTAAATATATTTTTAAAAAAGGAACAAACAAAACATTGTTCAAAACCGAATACTGTTATTTTTTTTTTTTACAAATAATACTTGATTATATGTTATTGTTTAAATATTTTTATTAGCATCTTAAAATTTATAATTATTCAGGTTATTAAGTAATTTTCCAAAGGTATTTTATGGATTTAAAACAAATATTGCTGCAGAATTAAAAACTTGTTAGTTAATTTTCAATTCTGTCAGCTCACAAGAATATGTAACCTGATTTTTAAAAGATTATTATGCAATTTTTTTTTTTTTATGGTCAAATGTATTTTCAAAATAGCAAAACAAAATCCTGTTATTTTTAAAACTGAATGTGTGAAACAAGGAAATTAGCCATGTTATGAATTTTTTAAATGTTTTTTTTTCAAGTATCTTTGCATGAAATGACATTTTTATATATGTTTAAAACTCTTATACCAATAAACATAAAAAATGTTCAAGCGTAAACTTGTGATCAAATAAACAAATAAAATAAAATTGTATTTATTACATTTTCTAATTTATTTTTTACTTAAAATGGAAGAAAAATGTTTGTCTTTTTGTTTATTTTTACATCACCCTATGCACAAAACAGAAAACATTTTTGTACTCTAATTCATAATTTTAGTACATACTATTACATTGCATGGTCTATGCAAATTAGGTCATTTAAAAATTGACCATGGAAGGTAAGGTAACAATAAATAAAGAGATTTGAGATAAGAAGAGAGGTATGGGGTTCAACGGTTGACCAATTGGTTTCTACTAAAAGGAGGGCTTTGTTTATTGGTAAATAAACTTTCTACCTCAAGTTTCTCCAACTTTGTTATGAATTCGGCAACCTTACTTCCATGGTCAGATTTTAAACAAATTTCAGGTCTGGCAAGGGCTAATCCTCTAGCCATTGTTTTCTCAGTGATCTTCTGACCTCTGTAATCCTCCATTTACCTAATGACATCATCTTTGTCAAAAAATATGTTGACAACCTCCTCTTAGTCCTTAATCCAAAGAAAATCATTGATATCCTGTTCGCCTTCAACTCCTACCATCCTCGCTTAGAGTTTACTGTAGAATCTGAAATCAACAACTCTTCCATTTATTCACTTCCATTAGAAGCCCTAACAATACCATATCCACAGACTGGCACACAAAACGGGCAGAATTATAAACTATCACTCCACCACATCCTTACCATCATAAACTCAACGTAGCTAAAATCTTATTCATCGCAGTTTTTCTCTCTCTGATCCCCATTTCCATGATACCAACTCTCTGTATAAAGCAGATCTTTTTAAGCAATACTTCCCTCCCTAAATCATTGACAAACTCATTAACAATTATAAAAATTGTACTTCCTCTTCAACAAATTCTCCTCTATCACTTACCATCCCCTTTCTTTACAATGACATCTATAAATACTTGAGTTCCTCTATCTCTAACCTCTGATTTGCCTTCATATCTCATAACATACTTTCTTATATCTATTCTCATCTTATAGGTCCTATTTGTCTACAATACCGTATCCCTTGTTCTACTCCTAATTGCTACTTCTCTTACATTAGCGAAACTAATAAAAACCTACTTAAAGACTGCATTACCCAATGCAAATAGTCTGCCCCTTCTCGTAACTTTACTGCTTTCAAAATTACCGAACATTCCTTATCATTAAACCACTCATTTGATTTCAACAGTACTTCCATTCTAGCCACTGTTCTAACCATGACAAACAACTTCTCTCCAAAAGTATATACAATTTTCCAATTATATCTTCTGTTAACCACAAAACAGATAAATACAACCTATCCCTAGCCTGTTCCCAATTTTTAATTTTACGCTTTAAATTCCTATTCATCCCTCTATTTTCAATCCGCTGGTGTTCCTCAAGGTAGTATCCTTGGTCCCATCCTCTACACCGTCTGTACAGCTGACATCCTAACAACTCCTAACACTATCCCTACCACGTATGCTGATGACACATGTGTGCTCACAGTTAATAATAACCCTTTGATTGCATCCCAATCTCTCCAGTCCCATATCACAACCCTCGAAGAATGGTGTTGAAATTGGAGAATAAAAATAAATCCCATCAAATCACCTTTACTCTTCGTGGTAAACCTGCCGACTGCCCTACAGTATACTTTAATAATGTGGTTCTTACCCCTGTAGAACAGTTTTGTTATCTTGGACTACACCTTGACAAACGACTAACCTAGAATCCTCAGACAAGACTGAAACGACAGGAAACTGCACGCAGATTCCGACTATTACAGCACTTACTAGACAAACGGTCTAAACTTTGAACTCATTACAAAAGACTGATTTACACGACAATAATAAGGCCCATCTGGACATACGGTGTTCAGCTTTGGAGCTCCACTAAACCTTCAAATTCCTCTCGTATCTAATCCTTACAATCCAAAATCCTTTGTTAAATCCTCAATGCTCCTTATTTTGTTACAAATAAAACCTTCTATTAAGACCTAAATGTTCCTTATGTAACCGATCTAGCCCGAACCCGATATCATTCCTTCCATTATAAACTTCCTAACCACCCAAACCCACTAGTTTCTAACCTTGCTTCCTCTTCCATTCCTGGCAACCCTCCGAGGCACCTGAAAAGAAGATGGCCTCGTGACCTTATATTGTAAAATGTTTTTAGAGTTCTACTACTGCGTTGTTTCTCTACATACTGTATCATAATCTTACTTCAAATTTGCTTGTTGTATTTTATATACATTTGTAAATGTCAATAAATAAAAAAAAAACTCTTTAAATCTTTAGTTTATAAATGGTCTTTCATATTTAGTTATACAGGCCAGTAACTATTTCTGCTTGGTTTAACATATTTTTATGCCCGCTATCTACTGGACAAGATAGTCCCCACTCACTTTAGACGACATCTCAGCCCAAGTCAGTAAGTTTCAATGTCTTTTTTTAAATATTTCTTCCTTTTTCCAGCATTGTGAATATTGTTCCTTCCTTATTCACTTTTCCAAACATACACTATTCATTTCAGCTTATTTTCTTACTCATCAATATCACTATGTATCTTTTATTCATTGTAACATATATTCTGTTTTCTTTCTCACCCATGGTATCATATATATTGATTTCTTTCACACATTTCATGTTAATCATTATCATCATCATCTTATCCCCTTTACCGCTTGTGCAGTGTGATGTGATTTGGCTCTTGTGTTTCGAGGTGAGGGTCCACGATTCGGAAGAGAGTAGGAAAGAATAGGGAGGAACGTTGATTTGTAGAGAGAGAAATACTTTATTCATCTATGCTGCCTAAATACATCAGGTTGATATCTCACACAGCATACTTATCAATCCGTAATCGGACATATATAAATTACACATACATGGTATAATAAGATATAATAAACAATTTTTTTTCCCACAGTTTCCTTTTACAATCAATTTCGGTCTATACACCAAATACAAATGTTTCAATTCATTCATTTTTTTCTTTCTCATTTCTGCTCCTCCAATTTCACCATTTCACAATTTTTTAATTCACCCGATCAACAAATTCGCTCTTCGGAATTCACCCTCCTAGATCCTCTTCAGTGACCCGCTAAACAAATTCAATATTAGACGGCATGTGAGATGAGACCATCATTCATAGTCACAGCAGTAGATCAGTTTACCAAAAACAAGGAAATAGATACATTTTACGAGAATAAGACGTAACACATAGATTCAAAGGAAAATATAATAAAAAACCGGTTACAGGAAACACTTGAATGGATAAATAAGTTTAAAAAAAACAAAAAAAAAAAAATAATACTAATAAAATAAAATAATTTAATGAATAAATATGTTAAAACACAAATAGAGAGGTCAACATATTAAAATAAATAAATAAAACAAAGAATAATCTCCGAGCTAATTCCCATGCAGGTGACGGTGTATGATCCCCAGGGAGTCCAAAATAATATTTTCCGCCAAGATCGCAATATCCCCAATGCTAACACCTAGGCCTTCTAAGAAGCTCCTTGTTCTATCTGGTATTGTTCCGTGAGATCCAAACCAGAGGCCTCTCACGGTGAACTCTCTTTCTCCGAAGGTCTCGCGGAATTTTTCCTTAAGGAAAGGGACGCATTTTTCATATATTTTCTTTTTTTCCCTTTCCACTCCACCTTCCTGTTTGAGGTCATTACTTTCAAATCTTACCGTCGGATCCAAGACAAGAGCCGTGTCTCTGACTTTTGTAAACGCGACAATATCGGCATATCTTACGGATCCGTCGGTGTCAATACAATAGACCTCCTCGAAGCAGGTGAAGTCTTTTCTTTCAAGGAACTTCATCAATTTTTTTTTATCCTGTGGTGCCGGCGTGTTATAAGGAGGGAGTTGTTGATTTTCCCAGCACATGAGCTGGTGTTTCAGACTCTCTGCGACAGAGGGACTCAAGTTTTCCTTGCTGTCCACTGGCTCCTGGGACTCCACGCAGGGGTGCGTAGTTGATATTAAGTTTCAGGACATTCGCCCATTCTGACCCCGAGAGTACCTGCTTGTCACATACATATCTATTTGCTTTTGGGGTCTCTTTGAAATGGCGAACACC
>NW_027114362.1:220175-223375 GCF_000696795.3 Halyomorpha halys | reverse complement strand
CTGGCCCATTCTTCGAAAGCCTTCTCACGTAACGACTGTCGTAGAGCTCTCACACTTTGGTTGCCCCTATCCACCCCAAGTCTATCAGCACATGCCGCGATTTCGGCTTCGTAACTGAATATAGACTGGAATAGGGCATCCGGAACATTGACAGCGGATCAGACCCAGTCCTCGATATCTCCTGGGTGCGTACAGCATCGCCGACGAGGTGTTAGCGGGGAGCCCAATGATGGCCTTGATACTCCTGCGGATATTGGTATCAATGCCCTCCAATACCGCAGGACATATCTTTGTAAGGGAAGCAGTCTGGAGAGGGTAAACAAATCTCATTGAGAATCAGATTTTAAGACAAATTTATATCTTAAATATAATATATATTTAAGATGGAGTGACACTTTTTTTGATCTCACTTTTCAGAAAGCATTAAAGGGCAAAAAAGTGGTAACAAATTTATTTTACTTTTATTGATGATTCACGTGCTAATGATGAAAAAAATTGTTTCAAAATTTAATTTTTTTATGGGAATCCATCATCATAACTGTTCCGTTGAGGCGTCATCGTGGTAGACATTTTAGTCTCCTCTGCCAATCGGAAAAACTCAATTCAAGTTGATGGATTCTTCTTAAAATCTGATTCACTTTAAGAAATTGTAAAAAAAAAAGTAGCCCATTCCAGTGTTGGAGGTTATAAAATTGATAATATCCTGAAAAGATAAACCACATTCTACTCCTATGACCCTGCAAGAATAAAATCGACATTCCAAAAATTGTAGAGGTCAGGAGGGATGAACATGTTTACTGGGGCACCCTGTAAATAGAAATAGAAATAAACGTATGAAAATATGGTAAAGTAAAAAATATTGGGATCTGAAACCTGACTTCAAAGGATTAAGATAATTTCGACCATGGTTTCGGCTTCGATTAATAATCGGCATCGGCTGTAACTTCAGTCCAGCCAAAACTTGCATTTATTAATTGCCCAGTGATGGAAGTCTTTGGGATATTCAGGGTCGTGGAAAGTCTGTGGCTTACTTGAAAAAAAAATTATGAATTCTCATAAATTATTGTAGGATGATTTCAAATTTGTGTTTATCACCTAAAAAATAAAAAGTAAGCCACTAAATACAAATCTACAAGAACTTTCCACCTCAATCTCTTTTTTCACAATATTTAACCTATTGTGCAGACGTATTAAACCAATTGCAGAAAAACCAGACCAATAACAAAATGATAGGAGGATGAATTATAGATCATCTTATCTTTATTTATATATTATATATGTTTTCTATTACATAACATAATAATAAATTGTTTTTTAAAATCAACTTTTCGGAAAAAAATTTAGTTGGACAACTCGACAACTCTATTTCGTATTTAGCACCCCAAAAACATAAGTAAGCCAATGAAAAAATTAACTGAAACTTGCCACTTTAAGACATTTTTGAACACAATTTGGCTGGACTATAATTATAGGGCAACAAAGTTGAAGGCTATATTATTGAAAATGGAAAGTTTATCTTAAATAATAAAAAAGTAGTTGGATTTACTCATTGATGAAATATACAGGAAGGGGGGAAGTATTATAATCACTAAAAATTTCAAATACATTTTTATTTAGTGACTGTATCATAAATGACCAATCAGTTTATCATAGGGTTCAGGGAACCACATTATTCAAGCATGATTACAGATTAGGCCCTAAAAATATTTGTTTTTGGTCCTTACAAATTCAATCAATGTATCAAAAATGTACAGAACATATACATTTAAAATGTATAAAAAAATATACAGAGTATTTGGTATACATTTACATAATATACAGTAATTTATATTATTGAACATAACTATAACTATATCTTTAATTATTAATGATTGGTTTCAAATAAAGTTTTTTTTCCAAAAGACTTCGGATTTCTGGTTGTTGAATTAAATGAAGGTCTTTATGCACAGGCAATGAGTTGGTTTTTACTTGTGCGATAGTTTTAGTGATAATACTGAGAATACATTCATTTTCATTATCTCTCATACACTTACAAAGTGCTTGTACAAACCAACTGCCTAGAAACAAAAATAAATTAGAATAATCTGAATTTAAAATATATGAATATTTTAAATATTATTATAAATATAATAGGTCAAGTCATAAGCAACTTTAATTTTTTTTTATCAGACATTTGTTTTGCTCTCATTAAATAACCAAATTATATTAATTTATTATGTATTCACTATTATTATCTATAACCTTCTACCATTTTCCTGGCAGTTTATCAATTCTCTCCTAGTAAATTGTGGTTGGTTTGTACTGGAAAAAGTTTCTGACAGCCTGCCTGACTTGCCCTTCAGAATTGAAGGTTTTCCCATTAAAAAAGTTTTGTAAGGAACAGAAAAGGTCTGTTGGGGCAAGATCCAGAGAGTAAGGTGGATGTGGTAACATATACCATCCAAACTCAAGAATTTTTTTTGAGTCACTCTTGCTGCAAGTGGTCATGCATTGTTGTGTAAAACAATGACATTTTTTGCGATTGATCAGTGCAGAACGCTTTTCATGGAGTTTTTCTTGTGACTGCTGAATGTATCTATCCTCAGTAATCGTTAAATTTTAATTCAACAACTCGTGGTGAATTATTTCTTGATAATCCCACCTACATACAATAAAATCTTTTAGCCATGGATGTTTGCTTTCGGATCTGGTAGGGATGGTTGATCCTTATCAAGCAACTGTCTAATGCGGATGATATTGATATAGGTAACCCATTTTTCATCGCCTTTTATAATCTTTTTAAAAAAAAGGTTCAATTTTTCCCTTTAAGAGCAGACTTTTGTTGATTCACATGTGATCTTTATTCTGTTCACTAAGATAGTGAAGTACCCATACTCCTAACTTTCTCTAATTTCTCCAGGTAGGTTAACAGTTGATTGTGATGTATTCAACCTTTCTGATGTACCTCTTGTTGATTGAAATGAATTTTGCTCCAATTTTGCCTTTAAAAGGTTGTCGTCGAAGTCAGAAGTACACCCTGCCCTCAGTTCCTCTTTAAAGGTATTCCCAGAATGGAATTTTATAAACCAATTTCTAACTGCCTGATCAGTTATTAGTCCTTCACCATTGTCGCCTTAGCACTATTGCCTTATTTAAATTCACAAAGCATTACATGACGAATATGTACTTTTTGACCCTCCATTTCATAGGTTAAAAAAAAA
>NW_027114362.1:217689-219300 GCF_000696795.3 Halyomorpha halys | reverse complement strand
TATTTGTGTTTTTCATTGACCGCACCCCCAACCATCTTCTCCTCAGTTTAACTAATGTATATCACCTATAAGCCTCACCTACATAGTGAAAACACAAACTTGTCTCAACATGCTTGGACTGCTATAAAATACTGGCTTTATTGGGTTCGTCTATGGTATTCTGGAACGAGAAGATAAGAAGCTGAACAGCTTCTGATAATCAATCACTACCCTGTACTTTTCGGTAGTTTCACCAGGCTCTTCTTTTTCACTACCTATAACGGACTATTGTAGGGGGAAGTACTGTCGATAATTATTCTCTGGTGTTTTAAACTTTCGAGCTCTTCCTGGATATGGTGACATAAACTTACGGGTATCTCCTCTCTTTCATGTATGTCACTTTGTCTCATGGACCATCCTTCCGGTCATCCCGAGCATGTCCCCTTCTTTAAAAAAATATCTTTGAATTCTCTTCTAGGGCTTTGTCTCCAGTCCTCGGCCTGATTGATAGCTCCAACCTGAGCACCTACATTCTTCCACTAAAAATGACATTTGTAGATTTCACCTCCCAACTTAATCTTCCATTTTCCCCAGCTATTCCTAACCCAATTATATTCTTATTTATTTTTTTTTTTTTTATTCAGCATCATTTGGATGCAAAACAGTTAAAATCATAGCAAATTTGTCTTTGGTTTTCAGGACATGTCAGATTAAAAATGTGCTCAATATGAATTTGTTTTAAAATTTCATTTCCTAACAGAATCCGTAAAATTTATGCAATGAAAGAAAAACTGGATAAGGATTGGAAATTAACAATAACTTTATAAGATAGACAACATGCCAGTGGCGTAGCATAATGGTGGCAGCATAATTTCACAATAAATAATAGTAATATCTTGTAAAAATTTGAACCATTTTATTTCATGACTTTTTTTAAATGTAAGTTCTTTAGAATTGATGTTTACTTTAGTCTTTTAAATTGAAATACCTAAATAAGGGGACGGCAAAATTTTCTTCCATCCCAGGCGGCTGATACCTATGCTACACCACTGCAACCCAAAAAAAATCATTATTTAAAAAATTATGAACGTTAGGAGAGGTGAACATATAAAGTACACAAACAGATGAAGGTATAAAGGTGTATATCTATATAAAAAAAAAAAAAAAGATAATACCACTACTTATTTCTCGAAATGCCTTGAAACCCTTGACAGTAGCCATTGCTAATAAGAAGTCACTTATATGACTTTTACACTTTGATGAAATCTTCTCAGGTATCTGATCAGCTTCTAAAGAAGTTGGTCCATCGGTGACCACATCTATTGTAATAGAAAGAAACAATACACATAGATTAAAAATATTGAAAATTTTTTAAATGTTTCATTACAATCTAGAACTTAAAAAAAAAGATTCTATAGCAACAATGAGTATTCAGATTATACTCAAAATAACAATAGCTTGCTAAAAAACTAAATAAAATATTTAGTTAGCATTACTAATCCTATATTTCAAAGGAATTATTTATAAATTGTAAATTATTTTAATTCAGACTTATGAAATAAATTACAACTTTTTACATATAAAATATAAACATTTCACTACAATTTATATATATGTGTTTTTTTTGTTTTT